>NC_057813.1:464627884-464778112 GCF_018294505.1 Triticum aestivum
TTAAGTGAAACGTAACGGTAGCGCGTTTCCGAAAACGCGCTATAGCTAAGTTAGCTACAGCGCGTTTCCTGAAACCCGCTACTGCTATTCCTTTCTCCTTTTTTCCCTTTTTCTTTAATTTTTCTTTACATTTTATTTTTTTCCTTTCTCCTTTTTCTATTTCTTTCATTTTCATTTACTTTTCTACTTGTTTTTCACTTTATTTTATTTCCGTTAGCAGTAGCGCTGGGCCAGTATACGCGCTACTGCTAGGTTGGGCTAGCCATGTGCGCCGAGTTCAAACATAGCAGTAGCGCTTTTTGCTAGTACGCGCTACTGCTAAAGTCATAGCAGTAGCGCGGGTTATTTACGCGCGCTGCTACTAAGTAGCAGTAGCGTATGATTTTGTACAGCGCTACTGGTAACATTCTGTGTATAAGGTTTTCCCTAGTAGTGGTAGAAAAGGAAGAAATAAATCAATCAAATTACGAGAAGCCTCATAAAGTGCTTCCTTAGGGGTTAAACTTCCATTAGTCCATATTTCTAGAAAAAAGTATTTCACAGGATCATACATTTCCAATCGATTTGGTACTTTTCTTGATTCAGAGTTTTTGCTGTCCATTACGAATTCTTTAGCGATGTAAAGCCATCAAGTAGTAGACCAGTAAGGGTTTTTTCCGTCTCGGTATTCGTTCTTGAATCAGTGACTGAGAGTAAGGGCTAGTGATCCATCTAATCACTAAAGGTGGGGCATCTTTCTTTTTGTAGTAAGCAACTCTATTGAGAATCTAGTTTTTTGATCGAACTAAAGAAGAATTGTAGTTCCTGTTTAGGCGAGCTACTTCGTTCCTATTCTCCGATTCTGAATAGGAGAAGATGCTGCTTTGGCTTCCGTTTCTAGCTCTGCTTGAGCTGATCAGTTTGTCTTTCTCTACCTAAGCAGGATTGCGTACGATGATGCTCCCTACCTATGTGTACCTCATACTTTTCGGGCTAGAAATGCCATATAGTTAATGGAACTATCAATTTTGGTCGATCTTGATTAGTACATTGCCAACTTCTTTTTCTGATGATAGGAATCTTCCCTTTACTAGGTAACGAAACAAGTAGGTTATTCTTTACTAAATTGGTTCCTCGGCTCGATTGGTAATGCAGAAATCACCTGGGCTTGCAAGCTATGTGATGTGACATACTTGGCTCAGCTCAATCCTACGACGAATACCTTCTGCGCCTATGACGAATACCTTCCTTTTCTTGGCGGAACAAACACTCCTATCTCGTGCTAAAGCTGGATGCGCGCTGGCACACGGGGCAAAGAGGACTAAGGAGAAGGGATTCCATACTAATAGACTGGGCAAGCAAAGCAAGGCAAGCGTTGATGACTCTCGATTGAAAGGTTAAGAGAAGGATGCGCATGGCATGTGGAGCTAGCGACTTCGTGTAGTACTTATTGATCGAAAGTAGGGCTTACAGCAACCTATCTTACTTACTAATAATATTAAAGGGGCAGGTTTTATAAAGTTTCAATTTGTCTTTTTCTTCAATGGATAAGAAGCTCAACGAAGAGCTTCCCTTGCCTTTAGATATGCGGAAAAAGGCAAATCCAATTTTGTTTACTTTACTAGGAAAAATATCATAGGCACGGACACTTCCTTTAAGAAAGTCGTACTCTCATCAGCTTTCAAGTAGATAAAGAAGTTAAGGCTAGTGACATCAGCTATCGGCTATTGGCCTTTGTGAGAGCTTCTCTTCAATATGTTTTATCCTTTTCCAAGCCTTCTTCGCCAATGATTATGGGTCGTTCCTGTCCTGTAGTTCAATACACTATTCTAAGGCCAGTTGCCTATACAGGATAGCAAGTTTCTAGTACAGTCAGCTTTGGTTATCACTACACCCTCTCTAGACAAATGATTTGATTCAAGCAAATCTACTACTACTACTACAGTAGCACCCTGCCTTAATAATCGCATAGGCACCCGGGAACCTAACTCAGCAAAGAAGGATACTCCCTAAACAAGACTGCTAGATGGTATGGAGGGACTTGCTTTGCTTGCTTACTTCCTTTCTACTAAACAGAATTTGACCATATTTCAGTACCACTTGATAAGACCAGATATGTCTGACCAATAGGAGATAGGCAGAACAGCGCTAAGGATAGTTACTGAAAGGCAAGGCTTATTTGAATGTGCTTTCTAACAGTCTTAGTCGACTGAAAGATAGGATTGCTATCCAAGCACGATAAAAAGAATATAGAGAGAGCCTCTATAACTTGAGCAAATGCCATTTGTGAGACTCTAGGACTTTCAGATTCTTTTGTGATACCCTCTGTGTCGCCTTCTCCCGGATGGTCAGCCCAGTGTCCTGAATCCTTGAGCTCTTCCTCATGGCTTCGACTGGTGACTTACATTTCACCTTATTTGTTGCTCTCTTGGTTCTTGGATATGATGTCTTCTGCCACTCTCATTGGTGGCTATTCCCCACCATCTCAGTCCCCTCTGAGGTCACCTGAATCTAATTAGTGGTTCTCTCTTCCTAATCCACCAAGTGTGTACAAGACAAGATCTTTCTCTGTCACAGGTTCTCCTGCTGCTGCAAGTTGATCAGACTGGAATTTGATCTTATGCAGATAATCTTGAGCAGACTGGGATCCTTTCTTGATCGTTTGGATCTGAATACGCAGCTCAATTATTTGAGCATTTGTCATACAACCAAGACTTCCGTCTTTTTATGTTTTTTCAATTTTCTATGAAGGTTTGCTGCTCCGCCTGCACCAGTGAGTTATTCTATTCTTCTCCTTTGGTTTAGTCTGTGGGCAAATCAGAATTCACCATTGAATCATGTGGTTCAGCTCCCTTACATAATAATATTTCATTGTATCAGCTACGAGGGGAAAATCTGAAAGGCAGAGGATAGAGAGTGAGAGAAAGAGTGTGAGACTTGCACCGCTCTCCATTTCGAGGGGATTTCGATGATTCTGGGGTGATTGAACTATTTCTTTACCTATTCAATTTCTAACGAATCAAGATATCCTCTTGTTTGGGGGGAGTCCTGGTGGGGAGGTATGCTAGCAGGTAATGGCTCAGCTTCTACTTAAAAACTGTTTTAAGCGGGTTTCCTTATTTATTTGCGGGTCTCTCGTACAAGATTCTATCAGTTACATCGGATTCAAGGTATGGAGCCAGGTCTAATATCCCCACTAATTAGATAGCAAACAGTGCTATCATACCTAACTCTGCAGACAGGACAAGGTGCATTATATGCACTGCTTAGTGTCACATCATGGATGTAGCCCGGCAAACCTTGCCGCGCCACTTTAGCTGTCTCTTGCCCTGTCCGCCTGACACGCCTTTGGACAGGTGTCATGCAGGGTGGATCTTCTCCCCAAATGGCTGCCACGTGCCAGAGGACAACCACTTAATCACTTGGGGGCTCGACACCGCATTGATAAGTGACTTGAATCACTATGCGGTGAAGTGGTGGCACCTTGGCGGGGTGATCTGCCCTCGGCGTCCCCGGCAAGCCTGCCGGGGGAGGTTTGAGACTTGTCTTCGGTGTAGCCTTGACCTGACCGGGCTTGCCTGCCCGACAAGGGAGGTTTTCCCTTAGTGATATCTTGATCCTTTGGCTTGTCTTGGTCTTCTTGATCCGCACGTTGATTCCTCGAAGATCTATCTCTTCAGCTTGGTCTTCTCTTGCTATAGCAACCTTGCCTCCATGCCTGTGTATAGTTTGGGCAACATATGCCAAGGTTTGTTGCACCAACAGGAGCCCCCGGGCCTGGCCTAAACGAGTTGTCGAGCGTCGTTGGGGTAGGCCCTGTCTGGTACATAGGCAGAGGGCTCATGGTAGCTCATTCCTTGATATTTTCCTTGCTTCTTCATTAGCCTATGCTTCAATCAGTTTCCGGTTTTTCCACGCGTTGTGCAAAACATTACGGGGGAGATTTAAACCACGATCTGTGGGCTACCCACGTCCCATGTTCACGGAGCGTTAACTGCCAATCCACTAGCTTCCCTGCTCCTGGTGCCATTGCCGCATGTGTCACATGCATTGCGCTGGGTTGGTGGTGGATGTGGAGGGTGCGAGAATGAGTGTCATGGCAGAAAGCTAGGCGCCGTGGATTGGTGCAGGGGATCGGTCTCGATTCCGTGCACTGTTAGTGGCATAGATGAGTCGGATTGACGGAACGGGGCGATCGACCCGTAGGTGAGGAGTCAGCCCCCAGCTCTGCTTGCCTATAAAAGGGAACGCGGGCGAGGTGCTAACTTGTAACGCCCCGAGACCGACGCTCCAGAAGACTTCCATCTATTCCGAGTTTTGCCGTGTGATTTATTTTTTGTTTGTTGCATTTCATCATGTCATCTCTTGCATTGCATCATGTCATCATGCCAGCATGTCATTTAATTTTTAAAACCTCAACTAAATAAATTGCATAGATCTTTTGATCTATTTAAATCGAGGGAAATTCACATGGTGATTTCTCTTTATAACATTTATCCTCCCAATATTAGGGAGCTATAATAAATATTCCATTAGTTTGGAATTAACCGCAACCCACTTGCAGTTTAATTCTCATGCTTTTGGCTTCTTGTTTGTCCTTCAAACTTTCTCCATAATTCTTTCTCCATTTATCGAGGCTCCTCCTAAATACTCAACATTTTTGGACCTACCAAAACACCCACTCATTTGATTTAAATTCAAATGAGTTTGGATCTAGATTGCCCAACACCCTACCAACCATTTCCGTTAAATCATTCATATTTTCCCGATCTCAGGAAAATATCTCACTAGTCCATACTCATCTAACCTCTTCTTTTCTCTCTTTTCTTTCTTTCTTTTTCTGTAAATGGAAAAGAGAGAAGCCCATTTTGGCCCACTGAACAAGCCAGCCTATCTAATCCTAAACCCTAACCCGGCCTCCACCTCACTCCCATCAATCTCCATCTCTCCCTCGTCCTCCCTCCAGCGCCGCCAGCGCTCGATCCCCTCGCTCGCTGGCCCTCTCCCCGATCTTCCCCTTCCCCTCCTGTGCGCCTCCTCTGCGCCCCATCTCTCCTCCCTCCATTCCCATCTCCCCCACGCCCGATCTCCTCCTCGACATCGGCCCCGTTGCTGAGCGCCGCCCCTTCGCGCGACGCCTCCTGCTTGACTTCCATGGCGCCCCGCATCTGTCGCGCCCCGCCCTTCGTCGCTCGCGCTGCCCGCTGGCTCTGGCAAGCGTTGCGCCGGCGAGCCCCTCCAGGAGCTTCCCCGAGCTCCAGCAGCTCTCGCGTCGCCGTTCCCGCGACAACGACCTCCACTTCCTCTGGTCCTCCTCCTCACCTCGTGCCCGGCGCCAGCCATGGCCGCCTCACTGTCAAGCTCCACCATCAGGCCGCCATCCCTCCCGCGACTGCTGGCAGCCATCCCCACCGACAAGCCCCGCTTATCCTACCTCGCTGCTCGTCCCAGCCGTGTTGACTACGCCCTCTGCGCCTCCTCTCTGCTTTGCCGTGGGCTGCAACCTGCACCAAGGCCAAGCGACCCCCTGCACACCGAGGCCTCCGTGCACCTCCTGCTCCCGTCGACCCTGCACCATGCCTCTGCCATCCATGAGATCGCCAAGACCGAGACCTCCTTGAACAGGAGCATTTCTTTTGGATCGCCAAGTACCGCACCGAGCGCCAAGTACATCTACGGATGAACTGGACGTCTACGACAAGTGTACCTCTACATCATGGAATCGCCAAGTACCGCACCGAAACGCAAGTACAACAAGGAATCCCGAAGGACTTGGATGCGACAAGTTCCTCTCCAAACGTGTACAACTACCGACACAGTGTACGACTACTTCCCACGACGACCCGTGAACAACTACTTCCACTACGACCGACGCGAGAACGTCTACTTCCACTACAAACTTGATTCATTTCGAAATGCACGCTTCAAAGGTATAACCCCGAGACGACGCCCGTGAACGAATGCATGTGTTGTATGAGATGCCCGTGTTTTTCGATGGTTGAGGTACCTGAGTTTTGCAGCTCTGGAATACCTGAGTTTTGGCGACATCGAAAATCTCTTTTATGCAGTTGTTGGTGAGATAACCTCGACGCCACCCAGTACTGGGGAGTTTGGGAGTATTGCCATAGCTCGTATAACGGATGCTTTTCGATGGTTGAGGTACATGATTTCCGGAGTTTTCTTGGTTATGTGTTGACGGATGGACACAGCTGGATGTAGGGATTGTTAGTTTGGGTGAGATATATTGCTTCCCCTGTATCCCCAACACCAGATTGCATAACCAGAAAGTTTCGGGAGTTTTATAGGTGGGAATTCAAGTAGCTCCTAGAATATCTTTCCGACAAATGCATGATATGGGATTGGGTGAATCTCTATCATATGTATTTGTTCTGGCTTATTCTGCAAGCCAATCCTTTGTTTTGTTTTGAGTTGTGGTATTCGAGTTGCTTCGATGTCAAGTGTTGATTCCATACCTTTCAAGCGGTGTTCTCATATTTCTATGGGAGTACTAATCCTTTTGATCATCGAGATTGTCATGTCAATTCTTTCCAACCGGTGTGCTTCTCTTCAAGTGGATCCGATCATTTTCAACATCCGCAAGATCAATTCTAAGTTTTCTCACCGGTGTTTATTTCATCTGTCCCAAGTTGCCTTTGTTTTTCCCGCCCTCCCACCATTTTTCTTCAAGGACTCAGATTTCTTAACCATGTATCCTTTTATTTGAGAGAAGTCTCTTCATTCTTTTCTTTTGATGTTCTTAGCCGGTGATTTCCCATCAAGATGCTCAATAGTTTCAAGTTCATCATCCTTCGTTGTTGTTTCTTCTCCGGCGGATCCAATTTCAAGCTTTCGGTGTTGATCTTATCCCTTTTCCTCTTTTCACAATGCTTTCTCATTCCGGTGCATCAATTAATCATTCACCTCTCGCTATTCATTTGTTTTGGAGTACTGAAGATATCTTGGAAGATTCGTGTTTCCATTCTCAATCCGTTCAAGATATTTCGAGGTTGTTATCTCATTCAAGCCATTTAATTCAACCTGTGCAACCTCTCTTTAAAATTGTTCAATGGTGTTTTCTTTTGAGTGGGCCCTAACCCACGGTTTGTTTCCCAGGATCTTACCTGACTCTTCTAATTATCAGGAGCGATTCTTAAATCCTTTTCGAAGTTGACGTAAGTATGAATTTCATCAGTCAGAGGCTTTTGCAAGATCAATTTCAAATTATTTTTCATTGTTGACTCAACCTCTTCACTTTTCATTCTCCCAGAGTATCTCAACAATTTTGGTGTTCTTTCTCGTCGTCATTCTCAACTTTTGAAGACCGAAGAAGAGTTTCTCTTGAATCCTTACCCATTCTTCCAGAGTTTCATGGTTCTAGCTTCATGCCATCCTCATATTGTTTTTGATTGTGACAATTCTTTTCTTACCATCTGGAGCATTTCGTGAGTTGTTTCCATTTCTTTCCTCCGAAGGCCATCATGTCATAACTGTTCATTCTCAACGTGTAGCTATCGTTCTCCAAACCTTACCGGTGCATCGTTCAAATACCCTCTAATCAGTTCATGATCTCTTCGTTCTCATGTATCTAAATCCCCTCAAGTATCTTCATTCGTTTTCCCATTCTTCCCGGTGAATTGTGCCTTTGCTACGTTCATTTTCAATTCTTACGGTGGTTCGTTCAAGATTTCACTTCCTTCATTATCGTATCAATTCATTCGTTGTTTCCAAATCCTACCGGTGGTTCCATCAAGACGTTCTCAAGCTTACACTATATCTCTCTTAATCCTTTCTAGAAGAATAAGTAGTATGCCAAATCCGTTGCTTGTCATCAATTTAAATTGGTGAAGGATAGGCATAACGTAATTCTTATTATTGTTTTATCCAAGTGATCTAGTTTCTTCTTTCCAGAGTTGTTCATCATGTCACATTTCTCGGTTCGAGATGCTTCATCTTTTCTTTTCCAGAGTTCCAAGTTTTCTGCATTATCTCGTCGCGAAGCTCCATCTAAATCATCGCAAGGCTTCACCTTGTGTTCTCAACTTCTCTTTAT
The DNA here is from genome assembly GCF_018294505.1 of Triticum aestivum. NCBI lineage: Eukaryota > Viridiplantae > Streptophyta > Magnoliopsida > Poales > Poaceae > Triticum > Triticum aestivum. Next base: position 464,635,914 of record NC_057813.1, read on the forward strand.
TTCTATCATCCTTTTATTACTGGAATTCTTCATGGAGGATCTACATGGTGGTTCTCAAGGATTCTTTTCATTCTTCATTTGCTCTTCAAGATTTCTCTCGAGGTGATGATCCGCCAAGCTATACTCAAAATTAAACATGGTGCTCAACACATGTTTTGTTTTGAGGCGTTCAAGTATTCTTCTTCTTGCATTTCGAAGTGCAATTCTTTCTACCTTATCTTTTGATGTGGCATTATATCATTCTTGAGAATTTCCATTCGCGTTTCGGGATTCACATGTTGTCAAGAATGAGGTATTTTAAATCCATTAATCTCTTCGTTGGAGTTATCTTGTGTCATATTTCACCTCAAGCCTTCCCTAAGGAATGTTGCTATTGTGGTGCTTATCAATGATCCAAGTTATCTCTCTATCATCTTGGTGAAGAAGTTTTTCATCTCTTTGGTGCTCTCAATCAAATCAATGGTTTCCATTAGTGGCCGGTTGTCACCTCATAGTCTTGAGATGTTTTCCATAAGCCCACTACAAGCTTATTCTTTTTGTTTTTGGTTTTGCAACAACTCCATTATAACTGAGGGAGTCCTGGACTAGGGGGTATCCGGACAGCCGGACTATCATCGTCCGCCGGACTCCAAGACTACGAAGATACAAGATTGAAGACTCCGTCCCGTGTCCGGATGGGACTTTCCTTGGCGTGGAAGGCAAGCTTGGCGATACGGATATGTAGATCTCCTACCATTGTAACCGACTTTGTGTAACCCTAGCCCTCTCTGGTGCCTATATAAACCAGAGGGCTTTAGTCCGTAGGACACAACATACATTACAACAATCATACCATAGGCTAGCTTCTAGGGTTTAGCCTCCTTGATCTCGTGGTAGATCCACTCTTGTACTACCCATATCATCAATATTAATCAAGCAGGACGTAGGGTTTTACCTCCATCAAGAGGGCCCGAACCTGGGTAAAACATCGTGTTCCTTGTCTCCTGTTACCATCCGCCTAGACGCATAGTTCGGGACCCCCTACCCGAGATCCGCCGGTTTTGACACCGACATTGGTGCTTTCATTGAGAGTTCCTCTGTTTCGTCACCGATAGGCTCGATGGCTTCTTTAATCAACAACCACGCTGTCCAGGATGAGACTTTTCTCCCCGAACAGATCTTTGTATTCGGCGACTTCGCACTGCAGGCTAATTCACTTGGCCATCTGGAGCAGATCGAAAGCTACGCCCCTGGCCATCAGGTCAGGTTCGGAAGCCTAAACTTCACGGCCGACATCCGCGGGGACTTGATCTTCGACGGGCTCGAGCCACAACCGAGCGTGCCGCACTGTCACGATGGGCATGATCTAGCTCTGCCGCCGGACAGTGCCTTGGTGGCCGCACACGAACCCGCTCCGGCCCTTAGTCCGGAGCCGATCGCCCAGATCGAGGATCGGTGGCTGGACACCGCCTCGGGGGGCTGCAACTTCCACGGCAATGGAGCCGAACACTAACCTAGTCCTTTGTAAAGCTCGTGACTCCGAGGTACCGGACTCCCTGCCGGACTCCGCACCTCCCGCGCCCCTGCCAATCAAAGCTGATTGGGCGCCGGTCATGGAGTTCACCGCCGCGGACATCTTCTAACACTCGCCCTTCGGTGACATCCTAAATTCACTAAAGCATCTCTCGCTATCCGGAGAGACCTGACCGGACTATGGCCAGGACGGTTGGGACACAGACGACAAAGAAATTCAAAGCCCACCCACCACCCACTTTGTAGCTACTGTCGACGATCTAACAGACATGCTAGACTACAACTCCGAGGACATCAACGGTATGGACGACGATGCCGGAGACGAACAAGAACCAGCGCCTACAGGGCACTGGAAGACCACCTCGTCATATGACATATACATGATGGACACCCCAAAAGAGGGGGACGGCGAAGAAGCAGCGGAGGCAGATTCCTCAAAGAAACAGCCCAAGCGCCAACGTCAGCGGCGCCGCTCTAAATCCCACCACAACAAGAATGGAGATTCAGGCACAGGAGATAATAATACCGCAGAGAGTGCCGAAGACAATCCCCTCCAGCAAGATTCAGTGCAGGAGGATGCAGAAGCAAGCCCTCACGAGAGGGCGCCAGACGAAGAGGTCGAGGATGATAATTATATACCTCCCTCCGAAGACGAGGCAAGCCTCAACGACGACGAATTCGTCGTGCCCGAGGATCCCGTCGAACAAGAGCGTTTTAAACGCAGGCTTATCGCCACGGCAAATAGCCTAACGAAAAAGCAGCAGCAGCTTCAAGCTGATCAGGATCTGCTGGCCGATCGATGGACCGAGGTCCTCGCGGCCGAAGAGTATGAACTCGAATGCCCCTGCAAAAGCTACCCAAGACGCAAGTTGCTCCCCCGATTAGAGGAGGAAACATACATACCTTCATCACCAGCGCACAATACGGCCGACCGACCACCCCGTGGCCGAGACAGAGAGGCATCTAGGCCCTCCACCAAAACCATACCCCGGCATCGCTCCAAAAGTATGAAGCCAAGAAGGAACGCGCCGGACTTGCGAGATATATTGGAGGACAAAGGAAGGCAATCCAGATCCATCTATGGATCACGTGGGCGCCCCACTACCCATGACGAATACCGTCGCGCCGGATACAATAACTCCGGCCGGGCCGAACACAACAGACGACGCTCTCTCAAGCTACATCATGATATTGCTCAATATAGAGGTGCCGCACACCCGCTATGCTTCACTGACGAAGTAATGGATCATCAAATCCCTGAAGGGTTTAAACCCGTAAACATCGAATCCTACGATGGCACAACAGACCCCGCGGTTTGGATCGAATATTATCTCCTTCACATCCATATGGCCCGCGGCGACGATCTCCACGCCATCAAGTATCTCCCACTCAAGCTTAAAGGACCAGCTCGGCATTGGCTTAACAGCTTGCCCGCAGAGTTAATTGGGTGTTGGGAAGACCTGGAAGCCGCATTCCTCGACAACTTCCAGGGCACATATGTGCGACCACCAGACGGCGATGACCTAAGCCACATAATTCAACAGCCAGACGAATCGGCCAGACAATTCTGGACACGGTTCCTCACAAAGAAAAATCAAATCGTCGACTGTCCGGATGCAGAGGCCCTCACAGCCTTCAAGCATAACATCCGCGACGAATGGCTAGCCTGGCACCTAGGACAGGAAAAGCCGAAATCCATGGCAGCCCTCACATCATTAATGACCCGCTTTTGTGCGGGAGAGGATAGCTGGCTAGCTCGCAGCAACAACCTCAGTAAAAATTCTGGCAGTCCGGATACCAAGGACCACAATGGCAGGTCGCGTCGAAGCAAAAATAAACGCCGCATTAACGGCGACGACAAGGAGGATACGACAGTCAATGCCGGATTCCGAGGCTCTAAACCCGGTCAGCGGAAGAAGCCATTCAAAAGAACCACTCCGGGTCCATCCAATTTGGACCGAATACTCGACCGCTTATGCCAGATACATGGCACCCCTAAAAAGCCAGCCAATCACACCAACAGAGATTGTTGGGTGCTCAAGCAGGCAGGCAAGTTAATTGCCGAAAACAATGACAAGGGGCTGCACAGCGACGACGAGGAAGAGACCCGAGCGCCGAACAATAGAGGACAGAAGGGATTCCCCCACAAGTGCGGACAGTGAACATGATATACGCAACCCATATACCCAAGAGGGAGCGAAAGCGTGCACTAAGGGACGTATATGCGATGGAGCCAGTCGCCCCTAAGTTCAATCCATGGTCCTCTTGCCCGATCACTTTCGATCGAAGAGATCATCCGACCAGTATCCGCCATGGCGGATTCGCCGCATTGGTTTTAGACCCAATCGTCGATGGATTTCACCTCACGAGAGTCCTGATGGACGGCGGCAGTAGCCTGAACCTGCTTTATCAGGATACAGTGCGCAAGATGGGCATAGACCCCTCAAGGATTAAACCTACAAAGACGACTTTCAAAGGCGTCATACCAGGTGTTGAGGCCAATTGTACAGGCTCGGTCACACTGGAAGTGGTCTTCGGATCCCCGGACAATTTCCGGAGCGAGGAGTTAATCTTCGACATAGTCCCATTCCGCAGCGGCTATCACGCCCTGCTCGGACAAACCGTGTTTGCAAAGTTCAACGCGGTACCGCATTACGCATACCTCAAGCTCAAGATGCCAGGCCCTCGTGGAGTCAACACGGTCAATGGAAATACGGAATGCTCTCTCCGAACGGAGGAACACACAGCGGCTCTCGCGGCAGAAGTACAGAGCAGCCTTTTAAGGCAATATTCGAGTCCGGCCGTTAAACGGCCGAACACGGCCAAACGCGCCCGGAGCAACATCAACCAAGACCACCTGGCACGTTCCGAGCACGCGTAGCAATGCGGCCCCAACCCCAGCCCTTGCATAAATGCAAAACCATCCCTCCGCGTACATCATTACGCTCTGGAGATACCATGGGCCTAGGGGAAGGGGCACGACCACAACAGACCCAGAGTGCGGCTCGACCACACCAGGGGCTCACAAGTGTGTCACTCCTTTTTTTATTATTTTCTTTCTTTATGTACACAGGAATCCGTTCACCAGAGGCCTTGTCCGGCGGTGAACCCGCCGAATTCACAATGCAACAGCCAGGGAAGAAAGAAGACTGCGATAAACACTCAGGTGGTCTCCATTACGAGCATTAAATTTGATTATATCCACCAGTCCGCAAGCCCATCCCTGGAGGGGGACATAATTGATTAGTCCAATCCCTTGCTTACCGCACTATTTGTATCATTCCGCACTCATAGCAGAATTCTTTAAATAAATAATGCAGCATTTTTTGCCCGTTATTGCATTACTTTACACATATGTTCATTAATGACATCTCGCACCCGTATATTATTGGTACGGCCGAATACACCAGGGGCTTATGTTCCCCGCATTATGGTGTGATAAGTCCGTACACTTTCACAAGTGCGGCACCCCGAACTTATAGCATTATATGAATCGGCTCCGAATCATGTCTTGGGTCAATAGTTGGGTTTGCCCGGCTCCCACGTTTTGGCGCCTTACGTTCCGTTCTGTCGGCTAAGGTGGCACTGGGAGAACCACTGCGATTGCGCCCCGGTTGAGTTGGGCGACCGCCTCAGTGGAGAAAGCTAAAACTGACCGGCATGATAAGGCGAGAGACTGGTCGCTATTCGAGAGGTCTTTTCGGGTCCCTAAAGACTCATGCCGCTTCGAGCGAAGTTCCGGATAATGTCCGGCGAAGGCGTGGATAGCGCCCCGAATTCGGTCTTCCGAATACTAGGGGCTTCGCCGAAATTTAAAATTATAGAATTCTATGGCTAAGTGAGAGTGTTCAAGCATTATAAGTCCGGTTGCCTTGTTCGTTGTGTTGAGCGCCTCCCTAGATGGACCCAAAAATGGGAACAAGAGTGCTCAAGTTTATCCCGAACACCCCAGCACTCGTGGCTTGGGGGCTGAAGCCAACGACTTGCCATCTCTCAGATTTTATAAACGGCCGCACAGAAGGTAATATTTTAAATTAAATAAGCATTGCGTAGCGCATATGAACAAAGTTTTCAGTGCACAGGATAATACATAGCAAGTTTTCACCCAATAATTACATATCTGGGGCACTCATCCGCAATATTGCGGGCACCCTTCAGGATAGTCTTATAGTACATTTCAGGCATACAATACTCCTCGCCCGCTGGCGGCGGGTCAGTAAGAAGCTTCTCCGCATCCAGCCTGCCCCAGTGCACCTTTGCGCGGGCAAGGGCCCGACGAGCACCTTCAATACAGGCGGAGCGCTTGATGACATCCACCCAGGGGCACGCATCCACCAGCCGCCGCACGAGGCCGAAGTAGCTCCCAGGCATGGCCTGTCCAGGCCACAGCCGGGCTATAAGGCCCTTCATGGCCTCCTCAGCTACCTTGTGGAGCTCGACCAGCTGCTTCAGCTGGTCGCTTGGGGGCACCGGATGGCCGGCCTCAGCGTATTGAGACCAGAAGACCTTCTCCGTTGAGCTCCCCTCCTCGCCACGGTAGAATGCGGCGGCATCGGATACACTGCGCGGCAGATCTGCAAATGCCCCTGGAGAGCTCCGAATGCGGGTAAGTGTCAGGTAGTTTACATTAACATGCTTGCTTTGCATGAAAAATGCCTTACCCGCCACTATCTTCTTCACATCTTCAACCTCCTGAAGGGCCTTACGGGCCTCGGCCTTGGCGGACTTGGCACTTTCGAGAGCCGAGGCGAGCTCGGACTCTCGAGTCTTGGAGTCGCGCTCCAAACTCTCATGCTTCTCCATGAGAGCCTGGAGCTCTTGCCGCACTGCCGCCACCTGTGCCTCCTGCTTTTCTCGCTCTGCCCGTTCCGCGGCCGCACTGCGTTCGGCCGCGGACACAGCCTCCTTCAGGGCTGCCACCTCGTTTGTGGCTCCTGCAGTACACGTATTATCCTTGTTAATTTTATTGCAACCAAAATCCTTTTATGTAAGGTAAAAATTCAAATTGGTGCTACTCACCTTCTTTGTCCTCGAGCTGCCTCTTAGCATGGCCGAGCTCTCGCTCGGACCGCTCAAGATCTTGCTTTAATGCACCAACCTCCGCAGTCAGTGCGGCAGAGGTCAGCAGCACAGCCTGCAAACCCATATTGACATAATTTATTAGCAACCTGCGAATATCTTTTTAGATCCTCGGTCTGGCTTTTCTTTCCGAACACCGAACCGAGCATCAGGGGCTACTGTCTATGCGGTATTACAGTACATAATTTTAACTTCTTACCTCAAAGCCTGTTAGAAGGCTACTGCAGGCTTCGGTCAGCCCGCTCTTGGCGAGCTGAACCTTCTGAATCACCGCACTCATAACAGTGCGGTGTTCTTCCTCGATGGAAGCGCCTTTGAGCGCCTCCAGCAAGTTGTCCGGCGCCTCCGGTTGGACGGAGGCCGCCGGCATCACGGTCTTGCCCTTCTTTCGAAGGGGCCGCCTGCCGGACTCTGGAACCACTGCAGGTTCCGGCGTAGAGTCCGGCGCAAAGTCCGGGAGGCTGCCTTGCGGCGCCTCCGGAGCCTCCTCCTGATGGGTCCCTTTCTGGGATCCCACCTCGGCGTCCTCATCGGCGCGGGGGTGGAGGCAGTCGGAAGGGAATCCACATCCGACGGGGCCAACGACCCGCTCGATGAAGCGGGGAGATCATCATCGGCCGGACTGCGGGCAATATGTGGCATTAGTATGACACTATGTGACACAAAAGAAATTGCATATCATTCAGGGATCCGGATACTTACGATCTCACCGGAGGCCTGGCCCTTGAAGGCCACTCCTCGTCGCCAACGTCGGTGTTGGCAGAGCTGTCCGGGGGAATAGTTCTCCCCCTCTTGGACCCTTCGGCCTCCCCTGTTGGGGAAGCCTTCCTCTTCCTCTCTCCCCCCTCCGGGAGAGAATCTTCTTCCTCCTCCTCGTCTTCGGGGGAGGAGTCCGCCTCGTCGTCGGACGCCTGATAACGGGAACTCTTTCGAGTGCCCGTGGCCACCTTCTTGGCCTTCTTCTCCGGCACCACATGCGGTGCCGGAACCAGCAGCCCCGCTAGATGGGCACCCACTGGGTCTTCTGGCATGGGAGTCGGGCAGATGAGCTGCTCGGCCTTCTTCATCCATTCCTGTCAAAGGAAAAGGGAAATTGAAACCCTCTTAGAATCAATCTATTTACAATAAGTGTCCCGTAAAGGGGTAGAATCACTTACCTCGTCAGCCGGATGCTGCGAGTGAAATCCGCGATCTTCCGTCGCGGATGCGGGGGCTTCGGCGCCCTTAAACAGCACCCTCCAGGCGCCTTCGTACGTCATGTCGAAGAGCCCGCTCAGCGTCTGGTGCTGTTCCGGATCGAACTCCCATAGATTGAATGCCCGTTCTTGGCATGGGAGAATCCAGCGGACGAGCATGACTTGGACCATGTCGACGAGCCTGAGCTTCTTGTTCACCAGCTTCTGGATACAGGCTCGGAGTCCCGTCAGCTCCGTCGAATTACCCCACAGCAAGCCCTTCTCTTTCCAGGAGGTGAGATGCGTAGGGATACCAGATTTAAACTCGAGGGCCGTCGCCCACGTAGGGTCGCGCGGCTCGGTGATATAGAACCACCCCGATTGCCACCCCTTGACGGAGTCCACGAAGGCCCCTTCGAACCAGAGGACGTTGGGCATCTTGCCCAACATAGCGCCTTCGCACTCCGCCTGCGTGCCCTTCACTACCTTCGGCTTGACGTTGAAGGTCTTGAGCCACAAGCCGAAGTGGGGCCGGATGCAGGCCGTAGTAGAACATGAGCCCCCGGACAAAGGGGTGAAGTGGAAAGCCCAGTCCGCGGAGGAAGTGGGGAAGGAAAACGACCCTCTCATGGGGCCCGGGGGTAGGGATGAGCTGCCCCTCGTCGGGCAGCCGGTGCGCGATGTCGCCGGAAAGGTATCCGGCGCTGCGCAGCTTTGTGATATGCTCCTCCTTAACGGTGGAAGCCAACCATTTGCCTCCCCATCCGGACATGGTCGGAGAAGGTTGAGACGAGATGCGCGGACTCGGGCGCTGGAGCTTGAGTGCGCGGAGGTGGATAAGCAAAGGAGGAAGAAGGCATGGGTGAAAAGGTGAATCCTTATCCCTTATATATAGGCGGGCGAAGACTATGCGTCCCCCACCAGCCTGGTAAAACTCGCTTATCTCCCAAGCACCACCATCAATGGCGCGGTCGGGTTACCCACGTCTGTATTGATGAGAATCCCGGAATAAGGGGAACACGATCTCTGCTTCGACAAGACGTGCCAAGGAAACCGCTTCGCTAAACGTGCTGAGGTGGTATAATAAAAAACGATTCAAGTAAAGGCTTGGTAGTGGTATGACGTCATGCCGCAAAATACGTTAGCAGATTGAACTTGTGTACATTTTATTCTCTCTACGGTGGAATGTGGAATTTATTTTGCAGAGCCGGACACTATCCTGGTGTTCATGATCTTCTCTGGATTATTCAAAGGAGGAACCCGCCTTGCAATGCCGAACATTATGCGCGCCGGACTTATCGTCATTGAAGCCTGGTTCAGGGGCTACTGAGGGAGTCCTGGACTAGGGGGTATCCGGACAGCCGGACTATCATCGTCCGCCGGACTCCAAGACTATGAAGATACAAGATTGAAGACTCCGTCCCGTGTCCAGATGGGACTTTCCTTGGCGTGGAAGGCAAGCTTGGCGATACGGATATGTAGATCAACTACCATTGTAACCGACTCTGTGTAACCCTAGCCCTCTCCGGTGCCTATATAAACCGGAGGGCTTTAGTCCGTAGGACACAACATACATTACAACAATCATACCATAGGCTAGCTTCTAGGGTTTAGCCTCCTTGATCTCGTGGTAGATCCACTCTTGTACTACCCATATCATCAATATTAATCAAGTAGGACGTAGGGTTTTACCTCCATCAAGAGGGCCCGAACCTGGGTAAAACATCGTGTCCCTTGTCTCCTGTTACCATCCGCCTAGACGCACAGTTCAGGACCCCCTACCCGAGATCCGCCGGTTTTGACACCAACAATAACCTTCTTGGAAGGGTGCTTTCCAAGCTCATTTGTGGCAGAAGTTGGCATTTTCTACTCCATTATGTTATTCCAGTTATCTATTTCTGTTCTTTCTTAGGAAGGCATTGTGATGTTGATCTTTTCACTCATCATCTCATTTTGTCAAGTTCGTGTTCTTTTCATGCTTATCCATTTAACCAGAGTGTTGTGTCATCTCTTCAAGTTCTTTTCATCTTATCAAGTTTTGCATCTCTTTTCAACCGGAGTGCTGCCAGAATTTGTTCTTCCTTGTTCCTTGTTTATCTCGTTTCAACCAAAGTTGTTCCAATTCCTTCTTGTCCTTTGTACTTGTCATTCATAGCTTTGCAACCTCCAAGGTTCACATGGTGTTCCTTGTTTCTATTTTCTACCGCAGTGCTCTCAATTGTGTTCAACTCTGTTGTGTTCTTTCTTTCAATTTTTCAACCTCTCAAAGTTCTTTGGTTTCACTCACTTGTCGAAGAAGCAACTTAGTTTTACCTCTTCTCTTCCTCTTCCGTTTCTTTCCGGTGCCATCCTAGATCTCGGGACGAGATCCTCTTGTAGTGGTGGAGTGTTGTAACGCCCCGAGACCGACGCTCCAGAAGACTTCCATCTATTCCGAGTTTTGCCGTGTGATTTATTTTTTGTTTGTTGCATTTCATCATGTCATCTCTTGCATTGCATCATGTCATCATGCCAGCATGTCATTTAATTTTTAAAACCTCAACTAAACAAATTGCATAGATCTTTTGATCTATTTAAATCGAGGGAAATTCACATGGTGATTTCTCTTTATAACATTTATGCTCCCAATATTAGGGAGCTATAATAAATATTCCATTAGTTTGGAATTAACCGCAACCCACTTGCAGTTTAATTCTCATGCTTTTGGCTTCTTATTTGTTCTCCAAACTTTCTCCATAATTCTTTCTCCATTTATCGAGGCTCCTCCTAAATACTCAACATTTCTGGACCTACCAAAACACCCACTCATTTGATTTAAATTCAAATGATTTTGGATCTAGATTGCCCAACACGCTACCAACCATTTCCGTTAAATCATTCATATTTTCCTGATCTCAGGAAAATATCTCACTAGTCCATACTCATCTAACCTCTTCTTTTCTCTCTTTTCTTTCTTTCTTTTTCTGTAAATGGAAAAGAGAGAAGCCCATTTTGGCCCACTGAACAAGCCAGCCTATCTAATCCTAAGCCCTAGCTGTTGGGGAACGTAGTAATTTCAAAATTTTCCTACGCACATGCAAGATCATGGTGATGCATAGCAACGAGGGGAGAGTATTGTCTACGTACCCAACGCAGACCGACTGCCGAAGCGATGACACGACGTAGAGGAAGTAGTCGTACGTCTTCTCGATCCAACCGATCAAGCACCGAAACTACGGCACCTCCGAGTTCGAGCACACGTTCAGCTCGATGACGATCCCCGGACTCCGATCCAGCAAAGTGTCGGGGAAGAGTTTCGTCAGCACGACGGCGTGGTGACGATCTTGATGAACTACAGCAGCAGGGCTTCGCCTAAACTCCGCTACAGTATTATTGAGGAATATGGTGGCAGGGGGCACCGCACACGGCTAAGGAATAGATCACGTGGATCAACTTGTGTCAACTTGTGTGTTTAGAGGTGCCCCTGCCTCCGTATATAAAGGAGGAGAGGAGGGGAGGCTGGCCGGCCAAGGGGGGGAGGCGCAGGAGAGTCCTACTCCCACTGGGAGTAGGATTCCTCCTCCAATCCTAGTCCAACTAGGATTCCTCGGAGGGGAAAAGAGGAGGAGGGGGCCGGCCACCTCTCCTAGTCCTAAAAGGACTAGGGGAAGGGGGGGGGCGCAGCCCATCTAGGGCAGCCCCTTCTCTTTTCCACTAAGGCCCACTATGGCCCAAATAGCTCCCGGGGGGTTCCGGTAACCCTCCCGGTATTCCGGTAAAATCCCGATTTCACCCGGAACACTTCCGATATCCAAATATAGGCTTCCAATATATCAATCTTTACGTCTCGACCATTTCGAGACTCCTCGTCATGTCCGTGATCACATCCGAGACTCCGAACAACCTTCGGTTCATCAAAATGCATAAACTCATAATATAACTGTCATCGTAACCTTAAGCGTGCGGACCCTACGGGTTCGAGAACAATGTAGACATGACCGAGACACGTCTCCGGTCAATAACCAATAGCGGGACCTGGATGCCCATATTGGCTCCTACATATTCTACGAAGATCTTTATCGGTCAGACCGCATAACAACATACGTTGTTCCCTTTGTCATCGGTATGTTACTTGCCCGAGATTCGATCGTCGGTATCCAATACCTAGTTCAATCTCGTTACCGGCAAGTCTCTTTACTCGTTCCGTAATACATCATCTCACAACTAACATATTAGTTGTAATGCTTGCAAGGCTTATGTGATGTGTATTACCGAGAGGGCCCAGAGATACCTCTCCGACAATCGGAGTGACAAATCCTAATCTCAAAATATGCCAACCCAACATCGACCATTGGAGACACCTGTAGTACTCCTTTATAATCACCCAGTTACGTTGTGACGTTTGGTAGTACCCAAAGTGTTCCTCCGGTAAACGGGAGTTGCATAATCTCATAGTCATAGGAACATGTATAAGTCATGAAGAAAGCAATAGCAACATACTAAACGATCGGGTGCTAAGCTAATGGAATGGGTCATGTCAATCAGATCATTCTACTAATGATGTGACCTCGTTAATCAAATAACAACTCATTGTTCATGGTTAGGAAACATAACCATCTTTGATTAACGAGCTAGTCAAGTAGAGGCATACTAGTGACACTTTTGTTTGTCTATGTATTCACACATGTATTATGTTTCCGGTAAATACAATTCTAGCATGAATAATAAACATTTATCATGATTATGAGGAAATAAATAATAACTTTATTATTGCCTCTAGGGCATATTTCCTTCACAAACATAGGCTTCCAATATATCAATCTTTACGTCTCGACCATTTCGAGACTCCTCGTCATGTCCGTGATCACATCTGGGACTCCGAACAACCTTCGGTACATCAAAATGCATAAACTCATAATGTAACTGTCATCGTAACCTTAAGCGTGCGGACCCTACGGGTTCGAGAACAATGTAGACATGACCGAGACACGTCTCCGGTCAATAACCAATAGCGGGACCTGGATGCCCATATTGGCTCCTACATATTCTACGAAGATCTTTATCGGTCAGACCGCATAACAACATACGTTGTTCCCTTTGTCATCGGTATGTTACTTGCCCGAGATTCGATCGTCGGTATCCAATACCTAGTTCAATCTCGTTACCGGCAAGTCTCTTTACTCGTTCCGTAATACATCATCTCACAACTAACATATTAGTTGTAATGCTTGCAAGGCTTATGTGATGTGTATTACCGAGAGGGCCCAGAGATACCTCTCCGACAATCGGAGTGACAAATCCTAATCTCGAAATACGCCAACCCAACATCGACCATTGGAGACACCTGTAGTACTCCTTTATAATCACCCAGTTACGTTGTGACGTTTGGTAGTACCCAAAGTGTTCCTCCGGTAAACGGGAGTTGCATAATCTCATAGTCATAGGAACATGTATAAGTTATGAAGAAAGCAATAGCAACATACTAAACGATCGGGTGCTAAGCTAATGGAATGGGTCATGTCAATCAGATCATTCTACTAATGATGTGACCTCGTTAATCAAATAACAACTCATTGTTCATGGTTAGGAAACATAACCATCTTTGATTAACGAGCTAGTCAAGTAGAGGCATACTAGTGACACTTTGTTTGTCTATGTATTCACACATGTATTATGTTTCCGGTAAATACAATTCTAGCATGAATAATAAACATTTATCATGATTATAAGGAAATAAATAATAACTTTATTATTGCCTCTAGGGCATATTTCCTTCAGTCTCCCACTTGCACTAGAGTCAATAATCTAGTTCACATCGTCATGTGATTTAACACCAATATTCATATCTGTATATGATTAACACCCATAGTTCACATCATCATGTGACCAACACCCAAAGGGTTTACTAGAGTCAATAATCTAGTTCACATCGCTATGTGATTAACATCCAAAGAGTACTAAGGTGTGATCATGTTTTGCTCGTGAGAGAAGCTTAGTCAATGGGTCTGTCACATTCAGAGCCGTATGTATTTTGCAAATATTCTATGTCTACAATGCTCTGTACGGAGCTACTCTAGCTAATCGCTCCCACTTTCAATATGTATCCTGATTGAGACTTAGAGTCATCTGGATCAGTGTAAAAGTTTGCACTGATGTAACTTTTACAACAAACTCTTTTATCACCTCCATAATCGAGAAACATCTCCTTAGTCCTTACTAAGGATATTCTTGACCAATGTCCAGTGATCTACTCCTAGATCACTATTGTACTCCCTTGCCAAATACAGAGCAAGGTATACAATAGGTCTGGTACAAAGCATAGCATACTTTATAGAACCTATGACTGAGGCATAGGGAATGACTTTTCATTCTCTTTCTATTTTCTGCTGTGGTCAGGATTTGAGTCTTACTCAATTTCATACCTTTGCAACACAGGCAAGAACTCTTTCTTTAGCTGTTCCATTTTGAACTATTTCAAAATCTTGCCAAGGTATGTACTCATTGAAAATCTTATCAAGCGTCTTGATCTATCTCAATAGATCTTGATGCTCAATATATAAGTAGCTTTTTACTGAGGTCTTTTCTTTTTAAAGAACTCCTTTAAAACACTCCTTTATGCTTTGCAGAAAAATTCTACATCATTTCTGATCAACAATATGTTACTCACATATAGTAATCAGAAAGGCTGTAGTGCTCCCACTCACTTTATTGTAAATATAGGCTTCATCGTAAGTCCATATAAAACTATATGCTTTGATCAACTTATCAAAGCGTATATTCCAACTCCGAGATGCTTGCACCAGTCCATAGATGGATCACTGGAGCTTGCACATTTTGTTAGCACCTTTAGGATTGACAAAACCTTCTGGTTGCATCATATACAACTCTTCTTTAATAAATCCATTAAGGAATGCAGTTTTGACATCCATTTGCCAGATTTCATAAAATGTGGCAATTGCTAACATGATTCAGATAGACTTAAGCATCGATACGAGTGAGAAAACCTCATCGTATTCAACACCTTGAACTTGTTGAAAAACTTTTTTAACAAGTCGAGCTTGGTAGATAGTAACACTACTATCAGTGTCCGTCTTCCTCTTTGAAGATCCATTTATTTAACATGACTTTGCTGATCATCGAGCAAGTCAATCAAAGTCCATACTTTGTTGTCATACATGGATCATATCTCAGATTTTATGGCCTCAAGCCATCTCGCGGAATCTGGGCTCATCATCGCTTCCTCATAGTTCGTAGGTTCATCATGGTCTAGTAACATGACTTCCAGAACATGATTACTACACCACTCTGGTGCAGATCTTACTCTGGAAGACCTACGAGGTTCTGTAGTAACTTGATCTGAAGTTTCATGATCAATATCATTAGCTTCCTCACTAATTAGTGTATTTGTCACAGGAACTGATTTTTGTGATGAACTACTATCCAATAAGGGAGCAGGTACAGTTACCTCATCAAGTTCTACTTTCCTCCCACTCACTTCTTTCGAGAGAAATTCCTTCTCCAGAAAGGATCCATTTTTAGCAACGAGTATCTTGCCTCCGGATCTGTGATAGAAGGTGTACCCAAGAATTTCCTTTGGGTATTCTATGAAGACGCACTTCTCCTATTTGGGTTCGAGCTTATCAGGATGAAACTTTTCCACATAAGCATCGCAGCCCCAAACTTTAAGAAACGACAACTTGGGTTTCTTGCTAAACCACAGTTCATATAGTGTCGTCTCAACGGATTTAGATGGTGCCCTTTTAACGTGAATGCAGCTGTCTCTAATGCATAACCCCAAAACGACAATGGTAAATCAATAAGAGACATCATAGATCGCACCATATCCAATAAAGCGCGGTTACGACGTTCGGACACACCATAACATTGTGGTGTTCCAGGTGGCGTGAGCTATGAAACTATTCCACATTGTTTTAATTGAAGACCAAACTCGTAACTCAAATATTCGTCTCCGTGATCAGATCGCAGAAACTTTATTTTTCTTGTTACGATGATTTTTCCACTTCACTCTGAAATTCTTTGAACCTTTCAATTATTTCAGACTTATGTTTCATCAAGTAGATATACCCATATCTGCTTAAGTCATCTGTGAAGGTGAGAAAATAACGATATCCGCCACGAGCCTCAATATTCATTGGTCCACATACATCGGTATGTATGATTTCCAACAAATCTGTTGCTCTCTCCATAGTACTGGAGAACGGTGTTTTAGTCATCTTGCCCATGAGGCACGGTTCGCAAGTACCAAGTGATTCATAATGAAGTGTTTCCAAAAGTCCATCAGTATGGAGTTTCTTCATGCGCTTTACACCGATATGACCTAAACAACAATGCCACAAATAAGTTGCACTATCATTATTAACTTTACATCTTTTGGTTTCAATATTATGAATATGTGTATCACTAAGATCGAGATCCAATGAACTATTTTCATTGTGTGTGTAACCATATAAAGTTTTATTCATGTAAACAGAACAACAATTTATTCTTTTACTTAAATGAATAACCGTATTACAATAAACATGATCAAATCATATTCATGCTCAACGCAAACACCAAATAACACTTATTTAGTTTCAACACTAATCCCGAAATTATAGGGAGTGTGCGATGATGATCATATCAATCTTGGAACCACTTCCAACACACATCATCACTTCACCCTTAACTAGTCTCTGTTTATTCTGCAACTCCCGTTTCGAGTTACTAATCTTAGCAACTGAACTAGTATCAAATACTTAGGGTTTGCTATAAACACTAGTAAAGTACACATCAATAACATGTATATCAAATATACTTATGTTCACTTTGCCATCCTTCGTATCCGCCAATCACTTGGGGTGATTCCGTTTCCGGTGACCAGTCCCTTTGCAGTAGAAGCACTTAGTCTCAGGCTTAGGACCAGACTTGGGCTTCTTCACTTGAGCAGCAACTTGCTTGCCGTTCTTCTTGAAGTTCCCCTTCTTCCCTTTGCCCTTTTCTTGAAACTAGTGGTCTTATCAACCATCAACACTTGATGTTTTTCTTGATTTCTACCTTCATTGATTTCATCATCACGAAGAGCTTGGGAGTTGTTTCCGTTATCCCTTGCATATTATAGTTCATCACGAAGTTCTACTAACTTGGTGATGGTGACTAGAGAATTCTGTCAATCACTATCTTATCTGGAAGATTAACTCCCACTTGCTTCAAGCGATTGTAGTACCCAGACAATCTGAGCACATGCTCACTAGTTGAGCGATTCTCCTCCATCTTTTAGCTATAGAACTTGTTGGAGACTTCATATCTCACAACTCGGGTGTTTGCTTGAAATATTAACTTCAACTCCTGGAACATCTCATATGGTCCGTGACGTTCAAAACGTCTTTGAAGTCCCGATTCTAAGCTGTTAAGCATGGTGCACTTAAACTATCAAGTAGTCATCATATTGAGCTAGCTAAACGTTCATAACGTTTGCATCTGCTCCTGCAATAGGTCTGTCACCTAGCGGTGTATCAAGGACATAATTCTTCTGTGCAGCAATGAGGATAATCCTCAGATCACGGATCCAATCCGCATCATTGCTACTAACATCTTTCAACACAATTTTCTCTAGGAACATATCAAAATAAACACAGGGAAGCAACAACGCGAGCTATTGATCTATAATTTGCAAAATACTACCAGGACTAAGTTCATGATAAATTTAAGTTCAATTAATCATATTACTTAAGAACTCCCACTTAGACAGACATCCCTCTAATCCTCTAAGTGATCACGTGATCCAAATCAACTAAACCATGTCCGATCATCACGTGAGATGGAGTAGTTTCAATGGTGAACATCACTATGTTGATCATATCTACTATATGATTCACGCTCGACCTTTCGGTCTCCGTGTTCCGAGGCCATATCTGTATATGCTAGGCTCGTCAAGTATAACCTGAGTATTCCGCGTGTGCAACTGTTTTGCACCCGTTGTATTTGAACGTAGAGCCTATCACACCCGATCATCACGTGGTGTCTCAGCACGAAGAACTTTCGCAACGGTGCATACTCAGGGAGAACACTTCTTGATAATTAGTGAGAGATCATCTTAAAATGCTACCATCAATCAAAGCAAGATAAGATGCATAAAAAGATAAACATCACATGCAATCAATATAAGTGATATGATATGGCCATCATCATCTTGTGCTTGTGATCTCCATCTCCAAAGCACCGTCATGATCACCATCGTCACCGGCGCGACACCTTGATCTCCATCGTAGCATCGTTGTCGTCTCGCCAATCTTATGCTTCCACGACTATCACTACCGTTTAGTAATAAAGTAAAGCATTACATCGCGATTGCATTGCATACAATAAAGCGACAACCATATGGCTCCTGCCAGTTGCCGATAACTCGGTTACAAAACATGATCATCTCATACAATAAAATTCAGCATCATGCCTTGACCATATCACATCACAACATGCCCTGCAAAAACAAGTTAGACGTCCTCTACTTTGTTGTTGCATGTTTTACGTGGCTGCTACGGGCTTAAGTAAGAACCAATCTCACCTACGCATCAAAACCACAACGATAGTTTGTCAAATAGACTCCGTTTTAACCTTCGCAAGGACCGGGCGTAGCCATACTTGGTTCAACTAAAGTTGGAGAGACAGTCGCCCGCAAGCCATCTCTGTGCAAAGCACGTCGAGGGAACCGGTCTCGCGTAGGCGTACGCGTAAGGTTGGTCCGGGTCGTCTCGTCCAACAATACCGCCGAACCAAAGTATGACATGCTGGTAGGCAGTATGAGTTGTATCGTCCACAACTCACTTGTGTTCTACTCGTGCATATAACATCAACATAAATAACCTAGGCTCGGATGCCACTGTTGGGGAACGTAGTAATTTCAAAATTTTCCTACGCACATGCAAGATCATGGTGATGCATAGCAACGAGGGGAGAGTATTGTCTACGTACCCAACGCAGACCGACTGCCGAAGCGATGACACGACGTAGAGGAAGTAGTCGTACGTCTTCTCGATCCAACCGATCAAGCACCGAAACTACGGCACCTCCGAGTTCGAGCACACGTTCAGCTCGATGACGATCCCCGGACTCCGATCCAGCAAAGTGTCGGGGAAGAGTTTCGTCAGCACGACGGCGTGGTGACGATCTTGATGAACTACAGCAGCAGGGCTTCGCCTAAACTCCGCTACAGTATTATTGAGGAATATGGTGGCAGGGGGCACCGCACACGGCTAAGGAATAGATCACGTGGATCAACTTGTGTCAACTTGTGTGTTTAGAGGTGCCCCTGCCTCCGTATATAAAGGAGGAGAGGAGGGGAGGCTGGCCGGCCAAGGGGGGGAGGCGCAGGAGAGTCCTACTCCCACTGGGAGTAGGATTCCCCCTCCAATCCTAGTCCAACTAGGATTCCTCGGAGGGGAAAAGAGGAGGAGGGGGCCGGCCACCTCTCCTAGTCCTAAAAGGACTAGGGGAAGGGGGGGCGCGCAGCCCATCTAGGGCAGCCCCTTCTCTTTTCCACTAAGGCCCACTATGGCCAAAATAGCTCCTGGGGGGTTCCGGTAACCCTCCCGGTATTCCGGTAAAATCCCGATTTCACCCGGAACACTTCCGATATCCAAATATAGGCTTCCAATATATCAATCTTTACGTCTCGACCATTTCGAGACTCCTCGTCATGTCCGTGATCACATCCGGGACTCCGAACAACCTTCGGTTCATCAAAATGCATAAACTCATAATATAACTGTCATCGTAACCTTAAGCGTGCGGACCCTACGGGTTCGAGAACAATGTAGACATGACCGAGACACGTCTCCGGTCTATAACCAATAGCGGGACCTGGATGCCCATATTGGCTCCTACATATTCTACGAAGATCTTTATCGGTCAGACCGCATAACAACATACGTTGTTCCCTTTGTCATCGGTATGTTACTTGCCCGAGATTCGATCGTCGGTATCCAATACCTAGTTCAATCTCGTTACCGGCAAGTCTCTTTACTCGTTCCGTAATACATCATCTCACAACTAACATATTAGTTGTAATGCTTGCAAGGCTTATGTGATGTGTATTACCGAGAGGGCCCAGAGATACCTCTCCGACAATCGGAGTGACAAATCCTAATCTCGAAATACGCCAACCCAACATCGACCATTGGAGACACCTGTAGTACTCCTTTATAATCACCCAGTTACGTTGTGACGTTTGGTAGTACCCAAAGTGTTCCTCCGGTAAACGGGAGTTGCATAATCTCATAGTCATAGGAACATGTATAAGTTATGAAGAAAGCAATAGCAACATACTAAACGATCGGGTGCTAAGCTAATGGAATGGGTCATGTCAATCAGATCATTCTACTAATGGTGTGACCTCGTTAATCAAATAACAACTCATTGTTCATGGTTAGGAAACATAACCATCTTTGATTAACGAGCTAGTCAAGTAGAGGCATACTACTGACACTTTGTTTGTCTATGTATTCACACATGTATTATGTTTCCGGTAAATACAATTCTAGCATGAATAATAAACATTTATCATGATTATAAGGAAATAAATAATAACTTTATTATTGCCTCTAGGGCATATTTCCTTCACTAGCCCGGCCCCCACCTCACTCCCATCAATCTCCATCTCTCCCTCGTCCTCCCTCCAGCGCCGCCAGCGCTCGATCCCCTCGCTCGCTGGCCCTCTCCCCGATCTTCCCCTTCCCGTCCTGTGCGCCTCCTCTGTGCCCCATCTCTCCTCCCTCCATTCCCATCTCCCCCGCGCCCGATCTCCCCATCGACATCGGCCCCGTTGCCGAGCGCTGCCCCTCCGCGCGACGCCTCCTGCTTGCCTTCCATGGCACCCCGCATCTGTCGCGCCTCGCCCTTCGCCGCTCGCGCTGCCCGCTGGCTCTGGCAAGTGTTGCGCCGGCGAGCCCCTCCAGGAGCTTCCCCGAGCTCCAGTAGCTCTCGCGTTGCCATTCCCGCGACAACGACCTCCCCTTCCTCTGGTCCTCCTCCTCACCTCGTGCCCGGCGCCAGCCATGGCCGCCTCGCTGTCAAGCTCCACCATCAGGCCGCCGTCCCTCCCGCGACCGCTGGCAGCCATCCCCACTGACAAGCCCCGCTTCTCCTAGCTCGCTGCTCGTCCCAGCCGCGTTGACTACGCCCTCTGCGCCTCCTCTCTGCTTTGTCGTGGGCTGCAACCTACGCCAAGGCCCAGCGACCCCCTGCACACCGAGGCCTCCATGCACCTCCTGCTCCCGTCGACCCTGCACCATGCCTTTGCCATCCATGAGATCGCCAAGACCGAGACCTCCTTGAACAGGAGCATTTCTTTTGGATCGCCAAGTACCGCACCGAGTGCCAAGTACCTCTACGGATACACTGGACGTCTACGACAAGTGTACCTCTACATCCTGGAATCGCCAAGTACCGCACCGAAACGCAAGTACAACAAGGAATCCCGAAGGACTTGGATGCGACAAGTTCCTCTCCAAACGTGTACAACTACCGACGCCGTGTACGGCTACTTCCCACGACGACCCATGAACAACTACTTCCACTACGACCGATGCGAGAACGTCCACTTCCACTACAAACTTGATTCGTTTCGAAAATGCACGCTTCAAAGGTATAACCCCGAGACGATGCCCATGAACGAATGCATGTGTTGTATGAGATGCCCGTGTTTGCACCGTGTCCGAGTTGTCATTGCACGTTCCTCCTCGTTCGCCATGCCGTTGACCCATGGGAACCCGGTAACCGGGATCACCCCACCATCTTTTGCATGTTCTGCACATCCACACACTTGCTCTTTTGCACCGGTATCTCAATGAGTTGTAGGTTCATCGAAATGTTGCTGTGGCACCATTTCCGTTGTAGTTGCCGTGGCACCCCTTTTGCTCCGCCATAGTGACAAATGTTTCATATCTTGCTCATGTCAACATCTACATAAAAATTGCCTAAAACCTGCATATATCATCCGCATCATGATAACAACATTTAAATGCTTAAAATTGTTGTTTGCGTTAAATTGCTAAATAACATGTGGGGATTTACCGGGATTGTTGTTTCTTGTTTCCGGCCTCACTTAAACTTGCCTAAATAGTTAGCTCAATTATGTTTCACCTTTTGCCATGTTTAACAACATTTAATATTGTTGTGTACCTAAACGAGAGCAAACTAAATAACTCGAATGTGGTGTTTCGTCAATATGCAACTCGTTGCATATTGAGCTCCACTTAACTTGTAGTATTGTTTGTTGCACTTTGCCATTCCATGCCTCATTAAACCGGACATGCATCATACTTGTTTGCGCATCATGCCATGTTTATGCTTGTGTGTTTACCATGTTATTTGTTTCTTTCCGGTGTTGCTTCTTAGTTCCGGTAATGTTGCGATTGTGAGGATTCGTTCGGCTACTCCCGTTCGTCTTCTTCATGGACTCGTTCTTCTTCCTAGCGGGATTTCAGGCAAGATGACCGTCACCTTGGATCTCACTACTATCATTGCTATGCTAGTTGCTTCGTTCTATCGCTTTGCTGCGCTACCCATCTCTTGTTATTCAAGCCTCCAAAAATTTCCATGTCAGCCTCTAACCTTTTTCACCCTTCCTAGCAAACCATTGATTGGCTATGTTACCGCTTTGCTCAGCCCCTCTTATAGCGTTGTTAGTTGCAAGTGAAGTTGAAGATTGCTCCATGGTGGACAGGATTTTGGTTGGGATATCACAATATCTCTTATTTAATTAATGCATCTATATACTTGGTAAAGGGTGGAAGACTCGGCCTTATGCCTGGTGTTTTGTTCCACTCTTGCCGCCCTAGTTTCCATCATACCGGTTTTATGTTCCCGGGATTTGCGTTCCTTACGCGGTCGGGTGATTTATGGGACCCCCTTGACAGTTCGCTTTGAATAAAACTCCTCCAGCAAGGCCCAACCTTGGTTTTACCATTTGCCTCACCTAGCCCTTTTTCCCTTGGGTTTCCGGAGCCCGAGGGTCATCTTTATTTTACCCCACCCCCCCAGGGCCAGTGCTCCTCCGAGTGTTGGTCCAAACTAGAGCACCATGCGGGACCATTCCTTGGCAACTTGGATTACGTCGGTACCTGTACGCTTAGCTTATCCGGTGTGCCCTGAGAACGAGATATGTGCAGCTCCTATCGGGATTTGTCGGCACAGCGGGTGGTCTTGCAGGTCTTGTTTTACCATTGTCGAAATGTCTTGTAAACCGGGATTCCGAGACTGATCGGGTCTTCCTGGGAGAAGGAATATCCTTCGTTGATCGCGAGAGCTTATCATGGGCTAAGTTGGGACACCCCTGCAGGGTATAAACTTTCGAGAGCCGTGCCCGCGGTTATGTGGCAGATGGGAATTTGTTAATGTCCGGTTGTAGATAACTTGACACCAGATCCGAATTAAAATGCATCAACCGCGTGTGTAGCCGTGATGGTCTCTTTTCGTCGGAGTCCGGGAAGTGAACACGGTTTTGGGTTATGTTTGACGTAAGTAGGAGTTCAGGATCACCTCTTGATCATTGCTAGCTTCACGACCGTTCCTTTTGCTTCTCTTCTCGCTCTCATTTGCGTATGTTAGCCACCATATATGCTTACTCGCTGCTGCAACCTCACCACTTTACCCCTTCCTTTCCCATTAAGCTTTGCTAGTCTTGATACCCATGGTAATGGGATTGCGGAGTCCTTGTGGCTCACAGATTACTACAACAACAGTTGCAGGTACAGGTTATGCGATGAGCATGACGCGAGAGTGATGTTTGCTTGTTTTGGAGTTCTTCTTCTGCTTCTTCTTCGATCAGGGGATAGGTTCTAGGTCGGCAGCCTGGGCTAGCAGGGTGGATGTCGTTTGAGTTTCTGTTTGTGTTTCATCCGTAGTCGGATGGTGCTCTTATGTAAGATGATGTTGTATTCGTGTGGCATTATATGCCTTTTGTATGTATCCCCATCTATTATGTAATGTTGATGTAATGATATCCACCTTGCAAAAGTGTCTTCAATATACGCTTCTATCCTTGGTGGGACCTTCGAGTTCCTTTAGGATAGGGTCGCATCTTGGACATGACATAACTCACACCTACTCATTATGTCTTCCCTCTGATATCATCTCTCCACCATGGCAAGGGGGAGAGGGTGTGGTGGTGCCCTAGTGGTGGCGACAAGGGTTTCTGTTCGATAATGCCTCCCTCCCACTGGGGACACAAAGGTGGAGCCCGCCCCAAGGGGAGGTGGGAAAGGACGCGGACGTGGCCGTCGTGGCGCTCGGGGCCGAGGAGGGCGAGGCGACGTCTTGATCGCGCCTCCCCTGGCCGTCCAGAACCCGAATGACGGCCACGTCGAGGACCAGCCACTAGAGTTTATCGTCAAGTTGCACGGGCCCCCACGCAGCCGCCTCCGGCTTCCTACCCCATTCGCGAGGGTAATGGAGGTTGAACAGCCACCAAGGCTGAGGCTGCGCATGAAGAGTTGTTGCAATGGCAGCATGCGGGTGGACGTGGAGTTCCCCGCTCCCCATGTCATGCTTCTTAGGCGTGGTTGGAAGACCTTCGCACTTGCCCACAGCTTGGCGGTAGGGCACGTCCTCCATTTCAAGATAATGGATGCCACCTTACTCTCCATCAAGGTCTTCGGGCGTTTGAGTGCTCGCTTAGGGTGTTGCGCGCAGAGCTCGACCGATGATGAAAGCTCCTCCTCGAGCGATAGCGATGAGGAGGAGAGTGACGGCGATGACGTCGGAGCCAATGGGAAGGACGACGGCTCTAACTCTGGCTGAACACCAGCCGCACCGCCACCCTCAATCGGTGGCACCACCATCTGCACCTGCATCTCCTTCCCGGCAAGGCGATTTGCCGGGGAGTTGGATGTGGAGGTGTGGATGGTGTCCCCAGCTCCTCTAGCAGCCTTCCAGCTGGACCCCGGCAGGCTTCCTCGTGGGCTCCGGCTTCATTCGCCTTGCCGCGCCCTGCTAGCCCTGGTGGCGGTGACCAGGGGATCATCTCCGCCGCTCTCTTCACCATCACCTTCGTCCGCGCCCTCCCGATCTTGTTAGGCTCCTTGTCATGGGGCCTGACAAGGTTAGGCTGGGCTTCTGCCCAGGCGCTCCTTTTGCCCTCTTCACCTCCCACCGTAGTTCCTAGGAGGAGAGGGACAAGAAAGGGATTACGGGGCACTTCTCTTTTTTTAGTCTAAAACATGTAGGCACTTGCCAAACTTTAGTCTAAATATGTAATCTATTTTATCCATGTTTGTGCTCTGTAAGATTAGCACTTGCTTATCAACATATTAATGAAAAGACAAGTCTTTACGGGTACTTGTGCATGTCTCCTGTCCATGCAAATGATGAACAACTTTATACTTTTAAGTAAACAAGATTCCTCAGCAAGCTATCTTGTGGGTGCCTTCCATAGTTGCTGTGGAGGCCAGGCCTGCCGTGCTTCAGAAACATGGAGAGGAATCGGCCCCTTGTCATCCTTTTTCTTGTCAAATGCCACTACAACCTTCTTGACCGAAGGAACATTCGGGTCAAAGGATGGGAGCACCAATGCTTCAAAGGCAACAAGGTTTCCCTATGCATAAGTTCTCTTCTTACAAAGACATGTATGGACAAAAAGAGAACTTATCTGTTTGGCTTGCGGAGATGGATATGTAGGCTTGTTCCCTTTTCTTCCTTTCGGGGTCGAGTCCGCGACAAGAATCCTGCAGTTAGTGCAGAGGGAAGCAGTAGCAACATATCATCTCTTCTAAATGCTCATGGCAAGTTCATGTTTATGCTATGCATGCATGCAGGTTTTAGGGGAGGGCCTTTATTTATCTGCAGCTCAGGGTCTGCGTTGGCTTTGTACAAAGGGTTACATGCAGCATCGACAAGGCTTGTACGAAAGGGTGGCTACTGGGTCAGGGCCCGACAGCCGCGCCTTACGAGTAGAACTTACGAAAATGCTCAATGTTCCATGAGTTTTGCACATTGATGCCATCTTTGGTCTCCAAACGGACTGCACCAGGTTTGGTGACTCGTACTACCCGGTAAGGGCCTTCCCACTTCAGCGTCAACTTGTTGGAACCGTTGGCAGACTGAACACGCCTAAGGACAAGGACGCCTTCCTCAACATTTTGGGCATGAGCCCAGTGGGTGCGATATCAACGCGGGGCCTGCTAGTATCGTGCAGCACATACAGCAGCCCAGAGACGGTTCTCCTCAAGTAGCACAGAGTCATCACACAGATGTTGTTCTTGCGCTACTTCATCGTAGGAAAATACTCGAGGTGACCCGTATATGAGTTCTGTGGGGAGCAGTGCTTCTGCCCCGTAGACTAGGGATGTCACGCCAATATGCGATCCTATCCGAGAGGAACTCGACGGTCCCACCAAGGATAGAGCCACATATTGAAATGCTTTTGCAAGGTGGATATCATTACATCGTACCATTACATAATAGATGGGGATACATACAAAGGGCATACAATGCCACATGAATACAACAACATCATACACAAGAGCAACATCCGACTACGGATGAAACACAAACAGGAACTCAAACGACATCCACCCTGCTGGCCCAGGCTGCCGACCAGGAACCTATCCCCTGAACAAAGAAGAAGCAGGAGAAGAACCCCAAGATAGGCATACATCGCTCTCACATCATGATCATCGCAACCTGTACCTGCAACTGCTGTTGTAGTAATCTGTGAGCCATGAGGACTCAGCAATCCCATTACCATGGTTATCAAGACTATCAAAGCTTAATGGGAAAAGGAATGGATAAGCGGTGAGGTTGCAGCAAGCGACTAAGCAATGTATGTTGGCTAACTTACGAGTACAAGAATAAGATGAGAAGCTACGCAAACGGTCGCAAACTAGTAATGATCAATAAGTGATCCTGAACTACTTGCGTTCAAACATAACCACACCATGTTCTCTTCTCAACCCACTCGAAAAGAGACCGTCACGGTTACACACGCGGTTGGGTATTTTAATTCGAATCTGGTGTCAAGTTTGCTACAACAGGATATTAAAAACTCCCATCTGCCACATAACCGCAGGCACGGCTCTCGAAAGTTTATACCCTGCATGGGTGTCCCAACTTAGCCCATTACAAGCTCACGATCCTCGGAGACAATCCTCCAGCACGGGACATCCGACCAGACTCGGGATCCCTGTGCACAAGGCATTTCGACAATGGTAAAACAAAACCAGCAAGGCCGCCTGAATGTGTCGACAAATTTCAATAGGAGCCGCATGTATCTCGTTATTAGGGCACACTAGATGAGGCAAGCTACGAGTAAAACCATCCCTCGAGTTTCCCTGAGGTGGCCCCGCAGGCTGCTCGGTTCGGACCAACACTCAGAGGAGCACTAGCCCGGAGGGGTTGATTAAGAAATACTAGGAGTCCGGAGAAAATCCCCTATTTAAGTTTTATTTGTTATTAGGCAAATGGAAAACCAATGTTGGGCCTTGCTGGAAGAGTTTTATTCAAAGCAAACTATCAATAGGGTCCCATACCCCTCACCATGTTAGGGGCGCAAAGGAACATAACACCGGTATGACGAAAACTAGGGCGGGAAGAGTGGAACAAAACACCAGGAAAAAGGCCGAGCATTCCACCCTTTACCAAGTATATAGGTGCATTAATTAAATAAGAGATATTGTGATATCCCAAGATATCCATGATATCCATGTTCCAAAATGGAACAACCTGCAAGTTCACCTGCAACTAGCAACGCTATAAGAGGGGCTGAGCAAAGTGGTAACCTAGCCAAACAACATTTTGCTAGGAAGGGTGAAAAATGTTAGAGGCTGTGATGGAAATTTGGGAGGCTCAAAAAAACAAGTGGTAGGAAGCGAGACATAGCGATAGCATCGAGACAACTAGCATAGCAATAATAGTAGTGAGATCCAGGGTAACGGTCATCTTTCCTGAAATCCCGCTAGGAATAAGAACGAGTCCATGAAGAAGACGGATGAGCGAAGACGAACCAAGCGTAGACGAACAAATCCTCACGATCGCAACGAAACAGGAATATCGAGAAGAAGCACAACCGGAAAGAAGCAAACAACAGGGTAAACACCCCACACTTAAACATGACATGATGCTCAACCAAGTATGATGCATGACAAAGCTACATGATGCTACTCATGGCAAGGGATGATGCATACAAGAACAACACACCAAAGCAAGTTTAAATGAGGCCGGAAACAACATATAACAAATCCGGTAAGTCCTCATGTGCAACTTTTGAAATTGGTCCAGATCTGAATATCACATTATGTTCAAGTTGTTAAACATAAAGTTAAGATGCACATGATGATCTACACGAAATTCTAGTCAAATTACATATAAAGTTCATTTAATTCAGAGTTACGGCCTAAAAGATATGAGCAACAGAAGTTAAACATGGCATTGATGCAAAATGCATTCAAACATCAAGCAAACACACTCAAAACAAGGATTAAACATGACATGGTGAAACTACATACAATTCTAAGCAAGTATCATATAGAACATGCTCAAAACGGAGCAACGGTGCAACACACACTCCAAACAAGATATAACAACAATCTGCACAAAACAGCAACTAGGCACTTTGCAATCATCAAAACAACATGCTACATGAATCATATGAGCACAAACTTGACATTTGCTTCAATTAAAAATAACATAATCCAAATATCATTCAGTTTCAGGTTCATAGGCATCACAATTAAACCAATATGATCAATGCAAAATGCAACTTTGTAACACAGGGGCATATACATGAGCAGAGTTAATATGATGACATGTTGGAGGCATGAAAAAAAGATGCTACAGCAATTATACATATAAACCAAAGGCATGGAATCAAAGTACACGTAACAGATAGCAAATAACATCAAAACATCATATGCATATGGCCCATGGATTAGTGGGAACCCACAAGACAAGATTGAATGTTAAAACAGTTTCAGCAAAAGTAAAACAGCAACATTAGGCTAGCATGTTTGCCAGCTTGAAACAGAGGCATATAATTTCCAAAATTATCAAACTTAGCATCTGTACAAAGCACTCATATTATACTTCAAACCATGTTATTGGGGCATCTCCACAAGAGGCATAGATCAATTAATAACAAGCTCACAACATGGCATCATGAAGTTAACGGAAAGTTGAAACATCATTTAGGCATGTTCATGGACATGAAAACATATGCTATAGGACATATATTGGGTACAAAATGGCATGGAATGATAGAAAATAAGATCTAAAACAAAAAATGTCAACTAAGCATCTCCAGATTATGCATGGATTAATAGGTAACATCAAGAAAACATAGCAACATGATACTACATATTCAGACTAGGCAGAACATTAACAGCAAGTAGCCTACTTCACAAGCTTGATGCACTCACCACAAGGCATATCCAAATACATGGATTGCACCACATAAAATATGGCATAATTATGCTCCTAAAACATGTAGACATGATGCTCAAATAAAAATCACACAAAAAGATATAAAAAGACAGAATGACAAGTTATAACAGTCTTCAGCAGTTAACAACAACATGCACTTTTGCAACAGGGATTAACATGTCAATATGCACCCTAACATTAATGAAAATCACCCCAACATGTATAGCATGAAGAGCAAAACATTTTCATATCAAGATCATCACCATAGGGTCAACACGGACAAAGTTATAGCACTCACAAGACACCTAAATGATGTTAACATGCAGCAGTTTCCAGCAGTATATATCACTTAGCAGTTCTGCGATGAATATTAAGGCATCAATATTAATAGTAACTTGCAAGAAATCTACTTCATTATGTAGAGCATTAAGAGATGAACATTTTGACATAACATGCGCGTAAAACGGAGTAGTATGGACAAAGTTATGGTATGGCAAAGTATGCAACATGAGATGAATATGTCAGGGACGGTGAAAAATTCGACCTCGGAGAAAATGGACGAAGACGTGCGGGACAAGGCGAGGCGTTGTTGAGGCACCATTTGCATCACTGGGTGGGTGGATCTCGTCCACCCCGACACTACTAGGGAAAACCTTATACACAGAATGTTACTAGTAGCGCTTGTTAAAATGAGGCGCTACTGCTACTTTGCAGTAGCGCGTTCGGCAGAACCGCGCTACAGTTAGCAGATTAGCAGTAGCGCTGTCCCTGCAGAAAGCGCTACTACTATAATTGCCACACCGTTCCCGGCGTGCTAGGTATAGTAGTAGCGCCCTTCTACGGACATCGCTACTACTATGGATTTTAGCAGCAGCGTGTTTTTCCTTCCCACGCTACAGTTAAAGCTATTTTCACCTAACCCCCCGCGCGACCTGATTCCCTCTCCTCTGCTTCCTCCCCCAATTCCCGACCCCACCTCGCCACCGCCGTCTCCCCCGACCCCGCCTCGCCGCCGTCTCCCCGACCCCGCCTCGCCGCGCCTCGGTGCCGCCGTCTCCCCCGACCCCGCCTCGCCGCCGTCTCCCCCAACCCCGCCTCGCCGCCGTCTCCCCCGACCCCGCCTCGCCGCCGTCTCCCCCGACCCCGCCTCGCCGCCGTCTCCCCCGACCCGGCCGCCTCGCCGCGCCTCGGTGCCGCCGTCTCCCCCGACCCCATCTCTCTCCCCGCCCTCTGTAAGCACTCTCCCCTTCCGATCCCTCTCCCCCCTTCTGATCCCTCTTCTCTGCTTAGTATGAACCCTAGGTATTTAGTGCTAGTTAGTATGAACCCTAGGCTATTTTTAGTGCTAGTTAGTTAATTACTTAGATGGTAATTAGGGCAGTAGTTCCAAGGTACTAATTAGTTAGTAAGAATTAGGTACTAATTAGGTACTAGAATATTTTTATTTATAGTATTATTTTTAGTAAGAACTAGTTGAATTAATAGAACTAGTTAGTAAGAACTTGTTTCTATTTTTTAGTTAAAGCAATTTTTCCCGCCTCGACGTGGACGATGCCTATCCCACATCCTCGTCGTCGAGTCGGCGGAGGACGACACCTGCTTGACCAGATCGGCCATGTCCGGGACTGGGCTCCGCCGGGGTGGTACTGGGAGGCGCTACCTATGGGGGGGCGCAGGTTGGTGAGGAGCCAGCCTGTCGTTGACCCGAACCTTGTTTGGTGGCGGTCGCGTGGGCCAGTGATGATCCAGAGGCTCGAGGACTCCGCGGAGGTGGTGCGTCACCGTGTCAGTGAGGAGGACGCGCACGTCCGTCGCTACTTGTTTGCGTTGGAGCACAGGCCGTTCTCCAATACCTGGCAGGTTCTCCGGGGATCTCACTGGAGCTATGATCCCGTGATGGTGCCTTCTCTGTGGGTGTCCACCGCCCGCGCCGATACCGTCGTGTGCTAGAGTTTTAGTTGTATTAGTGATGTTATATGTATGACACTATTCGTGATGTATTAGTGATAATATTCGACGATGTACTGACGCATGAGATGATCTACTTTTGCTTATTGAATGCATGCTAATTTGAGTCCTATAAGATATTTTGAAATGTATATCTTGTGTTGCTCAATATCCAAGTGGCCGGTCATGTTTGCAGGTTATACCTTCGAGTGGCCTATGTTTTGCCGGAGTGTTGATTCATTTCCGTTCCGGCAAATTTCAGGCGCTCGATATGTCCTATTTTAGCAAAGGTCATGCCGGATTTTTCCGTGAATTTTGGCATGACTTGTGCTAGAATATGTAGGAAATATCGAGTGCCCCGGATTTGTGTGTTGAGTATCTTGGTAGTTGTCTTCGATCGATTTTCAATTAATGTTTTAACTATGAACATAGGAAATGTCTGACGACGAGAAGGATTTCGGTATTTGCAAATACTGCGAAGACGAGCGCGGCCTGTGCGACGGAATCTTCCTAGATGATGATAGGCGCTTCAGCATCAAGCTGGACGAGAACTTCGAAGTGGATACAGTAAGTCACAACGACAAGTCTTTTTTCGTAATTAAGCATGACATCTGCTTCATTTGCTTCAACTTATATTTTTTACTATTCTACTAGCGTATCCCCTGCCATGCAAGAGTTTTTGTATTGGATAAGATAGGTTTCAGTCATAGTATGGAGGAAAAGAAAGTTTACTTGAAGACTGAGCATGGTTATATTTTCCATGCGAAGTTATACAATTCAGACGACTACACCTATTTTGGATGCAAAACATGGCGAGCACTATGCAAGACTTATGCATTTGAGCCTGATATGGTTATCACCTTTGATATTCGTCCGAAAGATGATATTGAAGGTAATACCGACATCTGGGTCAATGTGCAAATGCCTCCAGTTATACCATTATGTAAGTTTCTCAACCATATTTATGTCTTTGATATTGTTTATTCAAAAATAGTTGACAACTAATTTGTATTGTCAGCTTATTTCCGTGCAAGCAAACATGTCCAGCGCTTGGTAGACAGGACCTTATACTGTCCTGGGGCTGAACTCAACTGCGAGGAGCTCAGTCATTATATTTCATGGCTTGAGGATCTTGATACTGTCAAGACAATTTTTCTTCCTTCATTTAGAAATCTTAGTACTGAAAATGTGCGACCAATAGTGTTCGTAATGAACTACGGTCACATCCATTTAGGAAGGATGGTAAGATTTTTACTTTTTATCCTCATTGCATCTTTTCCATACATTATTTTTGAAGCTAAACTTCATTGCTAAGTATGTTACCATACGATGTTCTTCAACAGGGACTCCCGATGAATGTTGTGCCTTATGGGATCGAGACTAAAGGTATCATGAGTATTATCAACTTACAACCAAGATATCCTACAGCTTACTTTCAAGATTAGCGACGGATGCTTAATAGTGCAAGACTGGACCAAATATGTGTTGGGGGAGCGCAGAGAAGTACTAGGGAGCAGCAACCAGAGGCAGCTTCCATGATTAGGAGACAGGTTCATCTGCATGCTCCAACTTGATCAAGGAGGAGAGCTACACATGTTTTATGTTCTTTTACCTAAGAGAGAGCAGCAGGAGTGAGTAGTAGGATGAGTAGCTGACTAGAAATGAGTTTCAGGATGATGATGTACTACACTATTACTATGATGATAAAATAGCTAGTGTTGGTGGTAATGACTATGATGATTATTATTAGCTAGTGTTAGTGGTGATTAAATAAATAATGTTGGTGGTAATGACCATGATGATGATTAAATATCTTGTGCTGGCGGATTAGATTCAAGTGGAGGCAACATGTGGTGCACATCGAAAGTACTACTAATCCAAAGTAGATCAAGTTTGGATTAGTAGTATACTTTTGACATGCACCACATATTGCCTCCACTTGAACCTAATCCACCTTCATTTAATACACTGTTATGGACATAATGATGTAAACCTCATAACAGCTGGTATTGTACCAATATTTGTATGATGGCGCATAAATACACTAAAAATAAAAAAAATATTAAAAAAATACTAGTAGCGATGGAAAGGAAACACGCTGCAAGTAGATAACTTAGCAGTAGCGCGGTACTGAACAAGTGCTGCAGCTATTTGTACTAGCAGTAGCGCGTGATGGCACGCGTTACTGCTAAGCAATAGCTGTAGCGCCTTATTAGTAGCGCGGCTTCCCGCGCTACTAGTAGGCACAAAACACGCGCTACTGCTAGGGTTTTCCCTAGTAGTGCGACCGGGTCCGGCGACGAGGCGACTACGACGAGGCGTGGCACTGGAGTTGCGACGGCCGGCGGCTGCAACGCGGTGGAGCTCGGCTCCGGCGACGGAGAAGAGGGGACGGGGCGGAGCCACAACGAGGAGTGGCGCTAGCGGGCG
The DNA here is from genome assembly GCF_018294505.1 of Triticum aestivum. Classification (NCBI taxonomy): domain Eukaryota; kingdom Viridiplantae; phylum Streptophyta; class Magnoliopsida; order Poales; family Poaceae; genus Triticum; species Triticum aestivum. The sequence goes on from NC_057813.1 coordinate 464,669,444, forward strand.
GCAAACGGCGGCGGAGCATGCGGGGGTGGCTCCTCTGGCTACCGGAGGCGAGGTGGCACGGCGGCGAAGGGGACGCGGTGCGGGCGGTGAGCGGGCACAGGCGGCGGCGCGGGAAAGCGGCCGGGCTTGCGATGGCGGCTGCGCTGGCGAGGCCGAGGCATGCGGGGCTCGACTCGCGGTGGTGCTGGAGCTCTGGCGAGCGATGCGGGCAGCGGCACGGAGAGGCGCGGGCTGCTACGTCTTGAGCTTGCTTGGTTTTCCTTGAAGAGGAAAGGGTGATGCAGTAAAGTAGCGTAAGTATTTCCCTCAGTTTTTGAGAACCAAGGTATCAATCCAGTAGGAGGCTCCTCAGAAGTCCCACGCACCTACACAAACAAAGAAGAACCTCGCAACCAACGCAATAAAGGGGTTGTCAATCCCTTCACGGCCACTTGCGAAAGTGAGATCTGATAGAGATAATATGATAAGATAAATATTTTTGGTATTTTTATGATATAGATTGGAAAAGTAAAGATGCAAATAAAAGTAGATGGAAAACTTATATGATAAAAGATAGACCCGGGGGCCATAGATTTCACTAGTGGCTTCTCTCAAGATAGCATAAGTATTGCGGTGGGTGAACAAATTACTGTCGAGCAATTGATAGAAAAGCGCATAGTTATGAGATTATCTAGGCATGATCATGTATATAGGCATCACGCCCGTGACAAGTAGACCGACTCCTTCCTGCATCTACTACTATTACTCCACACATCGACCGACTCCTGCCTGCATCTAGAGTATTAAGTTCAAAAAGAACAGAGTAACGCATTAAGAAAGATGACATGATGTAGAGGGATAAAATCATGCAATATGATATAAACCCCATCTTTTTATCCTCGATGGCAACAATACAATATGTGCCTTGCTGCCCCTGATATCGCTGGGAAAGGACATCGCAAGAATGAACCCAAAGCTAAGCACTTCTCCCATTGCAAGAAAGATCAATCTAGTAGGCCAAACGAAACTGATAATTCGAAGAGACTTGCAAAGATAACTTAATCACACATAAAATAATTCAGAGTAGATTCAAATATTTCTCATAGATAAACTTGATCATAAACCCACAATTTATCGGATCTCGACAAACACACCGCAAAAAGAGTTACATCGAATAGATCTCCAAGAAGATCGAGGAGAACTTTCTATTGAGATTCAAAGAGAGAGAAGAAGCCATCAAGCTAATAACTATGGACCCGAAGGTCTGTGGTAAACTACTCACAACTCATTGGAGAGGCCTTGGAGATGATGTAGAGGCCCTCCATGGTCGACTCCCCCTCCGGCGGAGTGCTGGCGAAGGCTCAAAGATAGGATCTCGCGGATACAGAAGGTTGCGACAGTGGAATTAGGTTTTCGTGGTGCTCCTCGATGGTTTCAGGGTACGTGGTTATATATAGGAGGAAGAAGTAGGTCAGTGGACGCTCGAGGGGGCCACGAGGGTGGGGGCGCACCCACCCCTAGCGGGCACACTAGGCACCCTCTTGCCGCATCGTATGTTGCTTGACGTCCACTCCAAGTCCCCTGGATCACGTCTGTTCCAAAAAGATCGCTCCCGAAGGTTTCATTCCGTTTCGACTCCGTTTGATATTCCTTTTCTTTGAAACACTAAAATAGGCAAAAAAACAGCAATTCGGGTCGGGCCTCCGGTTAGTAGGTTAGTCCCAAAAATGATATAAAAGTGTAAAGTAAAGCCCATAAACATCCAAAACGGGTAATATAATAGCATGGAACAATAAAAAATTATAGATACATTGGAGTCGTATCAAGCATCCCCAAGCTTAATTCCTGCTCGTCATCGAGTAGGTAAATGATAAAAACAGAATTTTTGATGTGAAATGCTACCTAGCATAATTATCAATGTAATTTTCTTTATTGTGGCATGAATGTTCAGATCCAAATGATTCAAAATAAAATTTCATATTGACATAGGAAATAGTAATACTTCAAGCATACTAACTAAGCAATCATGTCTTCTCAAAATAACATGGCTAAAGAAAGTTATCCCTACAAAATCATATAGTCTGGCTGTTGCTCTATCTTCATCACAATAAGTATTTAATCATGCAAAACCCCGATGAAAAGCCAAGCAATTGTTTCATACTTTAGTAATCTCAAACTTTTTCAACTTTCACGCAATACATGAGTGTGAGCCATGGACATCGCACTATATGTGGAATAGAATGGTGGTTGTGGAGAAGACAAAAAAAGGAAGAAGATAGTATCACATCAACTAGGCATATCAACGGGCTATGGAGATGCCCATTAATAGATATCAATGTGAGTGAGTAGGGATTGCCATGCAATGGATGCACTAGAGTTATAAATGTATGAAAGCTCAACAAAAGAAACTAAGTGGGTGTGCATCCAACTTGCTTGCACACAAAGACCTAGGGCATTTTGAGGAAGCCCATCATTGGAATATACAAGCCAAGTTCTATAATGAAAAATTCCCACTAGTATATGAAAGTGACAACATAGGAGACTCTCTATCATGAAGATCATGGTGCTATTTTGAAGCACAAGTGTGGTAAAAAGGATAGTAGCATTGTCCCTTCTCTCTTTTTCTCTCATTTTTTATTGGCCTTTCTCTCTTTTTCTATTTGACCTTTCTATTTTTTTTGTAAAGTCCAAAGTCTCATCCTGACTTGTGGGGGAATCATAGTCTCCATCATCCTTTCCTCACTTGGGACAATGATGTAAATGAAGATCATCACACTTTTATTTACTTACAACTCAAGATTACAACTCGATACTTAGAACAAAATATGACTCTATATGGATGCCTCCGGCGGTGTACCGGGATATGCAATGAATCAAGAGCGACATGTATGGAATCATGAAGGAGGCTTTGCCACAAATACGATGTCAACTACATGATCATGCAAAGAGCAGTATGACAATGATGATGTGTGTCATAATAAACGGAACGGTGGAAAGTTGCATGGCAATATATCTCGGAATGGCTATGGAAATGCCATAATAGGTAGGTATGGCGGTTGTTTTGAGGAAGGTATATGGTGGGTGTATGGTACCGGCGAAAGTTGTGCGGCACAAGAGGGGCTAGCAATGGTGGGAGGGTGAGAGTGCGTATAATCCATGGACTCAACATTAGTCATAAAGAACTCATATACTAATTGCAAAAATCTACAGCCATTGAAAACAAAGTACTACGCGCATGCTCCTAGGGGATAGATTAGTAGGAAAAGACCATCGTTCGTCCCCGACCGCCACTCATAAGGAAGACAATCAATAAATAAATTATGCTCCAACTTCAACACAAAGCGGTTCACCATACGTGCATGCTACGGGAATCACAAACTTCAACACAAGTATTCTTTAAATTCACAATTACCCAACTAGCATGACTCTAATATTACCATCCTCATATCTCAAAACAATTATCAAGCATCAAATTGATCATAGCATCCAATTCACTTTCTATGATAGTTTTTATTATACCCAACTTGCACTACTAGGGAAAAGGCTAGCAGCAGTGCGGGTTTTAGGTGTATCAATAGTGCGGGGAAAGGCGCTAAATAAGGCGCTACAGCTAACACATAGCAGTAGCGCATGCCCACCGGCGCTACTGCTACACAAGTGTAGCAGCAGCACGGTTAGTGGAAGCTCGCTACTGCTAGTAGCTCTAGCGCGCTTTGCCTGGACGCGCTACTGCTATCGCGGCGCTGCTGCTAACTTTCATACACTCGCTACTGCTAATTTAAGTAGTTTTTTGGGTTTTTTCGGCATATTTGTTTTGTATTTGAACAGGCTTTATAGAAGAATCTTTAGCACATAGAAATGTCATCATGATACACATACAAATGCCTGCGAGACCACAAATGTAATCATAGCATATACATACAAATAGTCTCATCATAATCATCATCCAACACAAAGTGGTATCTTGTCATCATCTCGAAAATAGCGATACATGCAAGTCTCGAATACTTGCAACTACAACAACGTCATCCATCTAAACAAAGGTATATGCAAGAAGAGCTATCACTATGAGTGAGAGTGGAACTATGCAGTACATGAGGTGCCGGTTACGAGTCCTCTCTCGCGCTAGCGTGAACCTCAAGTAACTAGCTTCTCCTTTTTGTCTGCTTTTGAAGCCTTTATGGCTGGCGCCCGTGAACCCATTCACTTGCGCCTGACACTCATGCCACTGGTTGTACACCCCGGAACCTTCCCTTTGTACATGACATAGCAATTCCATCTCGCCATCAAGAAACTAGGTACCTGTTAGAGATGCATGTTCATGAAGAGGATGTACAATCATATATATGCAACAAAATATACTAGAGCAACACCAAAAAAGAAAGGGTTTAGAAACTAGATGCAACATACAGTACACAAATTAATTAACTAGAGGTACGCAGGTCATCGTACGCAAACTAACAAAGTAGCGTTATGCAAGTTCGGCAGGGACCGTGGACATCACAAAGTTTCATTGCTACAAAAGGTATACAAGTTCAACCAACACATATCATCATCATCGGCATCATAAATCACTAGAAGTTCCATCCTTCCATATCATCGAGGATGAACCCTAGCTTCTTGAATAGCGTGAGGTCTAGATGTTGCATGCCTATGCGAGTTAGGACGTCAGCTCGCGATATAGGGCCGTGGTGGAACATCCCCTTCTCATCGACGACTTCTTTCATGATGATCGTCGCAATGTCGCTTGGGATGCGAAAGAAGTCATCTCTAAGTTTATAATCCGCTTCTCCATGAGATTCTAGCCACTTGTGGATATGATCATCATTTCTGCTTCTCATGCGAAGCTTTTGTTGATCCGTGTTGAACTGAATCATGAGATGGACGATGTAGAATCCATCCTTCTTGCTTGGTTTTGGGACATGGATGCAGGAGAAGTTAGTTTTATGCGCGAAACCCATCTTCTTGTTCCTTTGTTTCCTGATCTGCACGTGGCCACCTCTAAAGCTGAAGCCTTGGAGAGCATCATCTAGAATATTCATTATGTGGGTGTAGTCTTTTTTCTCGTAGTCTCTGGAAGGGTCAAAATACACGGAGTGGGAGACTTGCGGTAAAGAACGATAAGGACGGCGCGCCCGTTGCTGTAGGGAAAAGACACCTCAAATTATTCCCCATATGAGAGAGAAGGAATGATTGAAATGTACGAAAGGGTTGTGCGGAACTGACTTACTTTGGATGATAAGGCACGAGGACAATTTCCCGGTCCTTATTCTATACCATGAAGTTTTGGAGGTACTCCCTAGCAGTTTCACGCTCAAAGTCGCTGAGACTCAAGAAAGACTCGTGCATGTAGTACAGATCCGCCACACAGATCTGCGAGACTTCTTCACTCTTCATGACGGAGCTCATATGTTGCGCAAAAAGATGGACGATTGTAAAATCGAGCCGCCTTGTTAGAAACATCTCAAAGATATGGTCAAACCGCAGGAAGAACACCTCCGCGGGCCATGTGTCGACGTAGCACTTCCCCTCAGGCACACGAGCCGCGTATGTCGGATATCCTGGATCCTTTGAGGCTAGTAGGCTTTTCTCAGTCAACAGCACATGGTCGTGCAGTCTCCTGAGATCCCCTGATAGTGCCTCTAGCGGTTTCGGCGGTAGCATCGGCTCGCCCGTGAGATGGAACATGACCGCACCTTTCACGGGTACACGCTCTTCAGAATGCATCATCTAGCTGCTATGTGCTCTGGCTTGTTTGGAGGCAATTATCTTCCCCGATCTCTTCCTCTCCTTTTTCTTGGGCACACCTTCCAGACCCTTCCTTAACCCCTGCCCCAGTATTCCCGGGCTAAGTACTGTACGACCCTCGCGCCCGGCTAGTTGAGCATGTGTTGAGGCGGCATCTTCACGCGTGTCCTGTGAGGATTTCATGAAGATAGACTTTTTGCAATCCCTGCTACGACCCTGCCCGGGCATATCATCCATATCCTCATTAGCAAGCTGATAGCCCGATTCGTCATATGGTTGACTCATCATATCTATGTCATAGTCATACATGTTTGTATTGAAGAAATCCATAGCGTCGACCTCCGTCTCATCATCCATTCTTTGTTCTACAGGAGAAATTACATCAGCCAGTACTATTGCACCCCCTTCATCATGTCGTCCGCCGCTCTCACCCGGCACTACAGAGATGGTAATTGCGTAGGCGGGGTGGTGGTCTCCGCACATGCTTGTTGATGTGTGGTTATTGGTGTGCTCTCTGCCTGAAGGAAATATGCCCTAGAGGCAATAATAAAGTTATTATTTATTTCCTCATATCATGATAAATGTTTATTATTCATGCTAGAATTGTATTAACCGGAAACATGATACATGTGTGAATACATAGACAAAACTATAGTCACTAGTATGCCTCTACTTGACTAGCTCATTAATCAAAGATGGTTATGTTTCCTAACCATAGACATGTGTTGTCATTTGATTAGTGGGATCACATCATTAGGAGAATGATGTGATTGACATGACCCATTCCGTTAGCCTAGCACATGATCGTTTAGTATACTGTTATTGCTTTCTTCATGACTTATACAAAGTTCCTGCAACTATGAGGTTGTGCAACTCCCGTATACCGGAAGAACACTTTGCGTGCTACCAAACGTCACAACGTAACTGGGTGATTATAAAGGTGCTCTACAGGTGTTTCCGAAGGTACATGTTGGGTTGGCATAATTCGAGATTAGGTTTTGTCACTCCGATTGTCGGAGAGGTATCTCTGGGCCCTCTCGGTAATACTCATCACCTAAGCCTTGCAAGCATGTAACTAATGAGTTATTTATGAGATGATGTATTACGGAACGAGTAAAGAGACTTGCCGGTAACGAGATTGAACTAGGTATTGGATACTGACGATCAAATCTCGGGCAAGTAACATACCGATGACAAAGGGAACAAAGTATGTTGTTATGCGGTTTGACCGATAAAGATCTTCGTAGAATATTTAGGAACCAATATGGGCATCCAGGTCCCGCTATTGGTTATTGACCGAGAATGGTTCTAGGTCATGTCTACATAGTTCTCAAACCCGTAGGGTCCGCACGCTTAACGTTTCGATGACAGTTTTATTATGAGTTTATAAGTTTTGATGTACCGAAGTTTGTTCGGAGTCCCGGATGTGATCACGTACATGACAAGGAGTCTCGAAATGGTCGAGACATAAAGATTGATATATTGGAAGCCTATATTTGGACATCGGAATGGTTCCGGGTGAAATCGGGATTTTACCGGAACACCGGGGGGTTACCGGAACCCTCCCGGGGGATATTGGGCCTTAGTGGGCCAAGAGGGAGAAGAGGAGGGCCGGCCACGGCAGGCCGCGCGCCCCCTCCCCCCTAGTCCGAATAGGACAAGGAAGGGGGCGCGGCGCCCCCCTTTCCTCTTTCCCCTCCCCCCTTTCCTTCTCCACCAAGGCAAGAGGGGGGAGTCCTACTCCCGGTGGGAGTAGGAATCCTCCAGGCGCACCCCTAGGGGGCCGGCCGCACCTCCCCCCTCCCTCCTTTATATACGGGGGCGGGGGGCACCCCATAGACACAAGTTGATCTACGGATCGTTCCTCAGCCGTGTGCGGTGCCCCCTTCCACCATATTCCACCTCGGTCATATCGTCGCAGAGTTTAGGCGAAGCCCTGCGCCGGTAGAACATCATCATCGTCACCACGCCGTCGTGCTGACGGAACTCATCTCCGGAGCTCGGCTGGATCGGAGGCCGGAGATCGTCATCGAGCTGAACGTGTGCTGAACTCGGAGGCTCCGTACGTTCGGTGCTTGTATCGGTCGGATCGTGAAGACGTATGACTACATCAACCGCGTTGTGATAACGCTTCCGCTTACGGTCTACGAGGGTACGTAGACGAACACTCTCCCCTCTCGTTGCTATGCCATCACCATGATCTTGCGTGTGCGTAGGAATTTTTTTGAAATTACTACGTTCCCCAACAGTGGTATCAGAGCCTAGGTTTTATGCGTTGATGTTATATGCACGAGTAGAACACAAGTGAGTTGTGGGCGATACAAGTCATACTGCTTACCAGCATGTCATACTTTGGTTCGGCGGTATTATGAGATGAAGCGGCCCGGACCGACATTACGCGTACGCTTACGCGAGACTGGTTTCACCGTTACGAGCACTCGTGCTTAAAGGTGGCTGGCGGGTGTCTGTCTCTCTCACTTTAGCTGAATCGAGTGTGGCTACGCCCGGTCCTTGCGAAGGTTAAAACAGCACCAACTTGACGAACTATCGTTGTGGTTTTTGATGCGTAGGTAAGAACGGTTCTTGCTAAGCCCGTAGCAGCCACGTAAAATTTGCAACAACAAAGTAGAGGACGTCTAACTTGTTTTTGCAGGGCATGTTGTGATGTGATATGGTCAAGACGTGATGCTATATTTTATTGTATGAGATGATCATGTTTTGTAACCGAAGTTATCGGCAACTGGCAGGAGCCATATGGTTGTCGCTTTATTGTATGAAATGCAAACGCCCTGTAATTGCTTTACTTTATCACTAAGCGGTAGCGATAGTCGTAGAAGCAATAGATGGCGTAAACGACAACGATGCTACGATGGAGATCAAGGTGTCGCGCCGGTGACGATGGTGATCACGACGGTGCTTCGGAGATGGAGATCACAAGCACAAGATGATGATGGCCATATCATATCACTTATATTGATTGCATGTGATGTTTATCCTTTATGCATCTTATCTTGCTTTGATTGACGGTAGCATTTTAAGATGATCTCTCACTAAAATTATCAAGAAGTGTTCTCCCTGAGTATGCACCGTTGCCAAAGTTCGTCGTGCCGAGACACCACGTGATGATCGGGTGTGATAAGCTCTACGTCCATCTACAACGGGTGCAAGCCAGTTTTGCACACGCGGAATACTCAGGTTAAACTTGACGAGCCTAGCATATGCAGATATGGCCTCGGAACACGGAGACCGAAAGGTCGAGCGTGAATCATATAGTAGATATGATCAACATAGTGATGTTCACCATTGAAAACTACTCCATCTCACGTGATGATCGGTTATGGTTTAGTTGATTTGGATCACGTGATCACTTAGATGACTAGAGAGATGTCTGTCTAAGTGGGAGTTCTTAAGTAATATGATTAATTGAACTTAAATTTATCATGAACTTAGTACCTGATAGTATCTTGCTTGTCTATGTTTGTTTGTAGATAGATGGCTCGTGCTGTTGTTCCGTTGAATTTTAATGCGTTCCTTGAGAAAGCAAAGTTGAAAGATGATGGTAGCAATTACACGGACTGGGTCCGTAACCTGAGGATTATCCTCATTGCTGCACAGAAGAGTTACGTCCTGGAAGCACCGCTGGGTGCCAGGCCTGCTGCTGATGCAACTGACGACGTTAAGAACGTCTGGCAGAGCAAAGCTGATGACTACTCTATAGTTCAGTGTGCCATGCTTTACGGCTTAGAACCGGGTCTTCAACGACGTTTTGAACGTCATGGAGCATATGAGATGTTCCAGGAGTTGAAGTTAATATTTCAAGCAAATGCCCGGATTGAGAGATATGAAGTCTCCAATAAGTTCTATAGCTGCAAGATGGAGGAGAATAGTTCTGTCAGTGAACACATACTCAGAATGTCTGGGTATAATAATCACTTGATTCAACTGGGAGTTAATCTTCCTGATGATAGTGTCATTGACAGAATTCTCCAATCACTGCCACCAAGCTACAAGAGCTTTGTGATGAACTATAATATGCAAGGGATGAACAAGACTATTCCCGAGCTCTTCGCAATGCTAAAAGCCGCGGAGGTAGAAATCAAGAAGGAGCATCAAGTGTTGATGGTCAACAAGACCACTAGTTTCAAGAAAAAGGGCAAAGGGAAGAAGAAGGGGAACTTCAAAAGAACGGCAAGCAAGTTGCTGCTCAAGAGAAGAAACCCAAGTCTGGACCTAAGCCTGAAACTGAGTGCTTCTACTGCAAGCAGACTGGTCACTGGAAGCGGAACTGCCCCAAGTATTTGGCGGATAAGAAGGATGGCAAAGTGAACAAAGGTATATGTGATATACATGTTATTGATGTGTACCTAACTAGAGCTCGTAGTAGCACCTGGGTATTTGATACTGGTTCTGTTGCTAATATTTGCAACTCGAAACAGGGACTACGGAATAAGCGAGCACTGGCCAAGGACGAGGTGACGATGCGCGTGGGAAACGGTTCCAAAGTCGATGTGATCGCGGTCGGCACGCTACCTCTACATCTACCTTCGGGATTAGTTTTAGACCTGAATAATTGTTATTTGGTGCCAGCGTTGAGCATGAACATTATATCTGGATCTTGTTTGATGCGAGACGGTTATTCATTTAAATCAGAGAATAATGGTTGTTCTATTTATATGAGTAATATCTTTTATGGTCATGCACCCTTGAAGAGTGGTCTATTTTTATTGAATCTCGATAGTAGTGATACACATATTCATAATGTTGAAGCCAAAAGATGCAGAGTTGATAATGATAGTGCAACTTATTTGTGGCACTGCCGTTTAGGTCATATCGGTGTAAAACGCATGAAGAAACTCCATACTGATGGACTTCTGGAATCACTTGATTATGAATCACTTGGTACTTGCGAACCGTGCCTCATGGGCAAGATGACTAAAACACCGTTCTCCGGAACTATGGAGAGAGCAACAGATTTGTTGGAAATCATACATACAGATGTATGTGGTCCGATGAATGTTGAGGCTCGTGGCGGATATCGTTATTTTCTCACCTTCACAGATGATTTGAGCAGATATGGGTATATCTACTTAATGAAGCACAAGTCTGAAACATTTGAAAAGTTCAAAGAATTTCAGAGTGAAGTGGAAAATCATCGTAACAAGAAAATAAAGTTTCTACGATCTGATCGTGGAGGAGAATATTTGAGTTACGAGTTTGGTTTACATTTGAAACAATGCGGAATAGTTTCGCAACTCACGCCACCCGGAACACCACAACGAAATGGTGTGTCCGAACGTCGTAATCGTACTTTACTTGATATGGTGCGATCTATGATGTCTCTTACCGATTTACCGCTATCGTTTTGGGGTTATGCTTTAGAGACGGCCGCATTCACGTTAAATAGGGCACCATCAAAATCCGTTGAGACGACGCCTTATGAACTGTGGTTTGGCAAGAAACCAAAGTTGTCGTTTCTTAAAGTTTGGGGCTGCGATGCTTATGTGAAGAAACTTCAACCAGATAAGCTCGAACCCAAATCGGAGAAATGTGTCTTCATAGGATACCCAAAAGAGACTGTTGGGTACACCTTCTATCACAGATCCGAAGGCAAGACATTCGTTGCTAAGAATGGATCCTTTCTAGAGAAGGAGTTTCTCTCGAAAGAAGTGAGTGGGAGGAAAGTAGAACTTGATGAGATAACTGTATCTACTCCCTTATTGGAAAGTAGTTCATCACGAGAACCGGTTCCTGTGACGACTACACCAATTAGTGAGGAAGCTAATGATATTGATCATGAAACTTCAGATCAAGTTTCTGCTGAACCTCGTAGGTCTACCAGAGTAAGATCCGCACCAGAGTGGTACGGTAATCCTATTCTGGAAGTCATGTTACTTGACCATGATGAACCTACGAACTATGAGGAAGCGATGATGAGCCCAGATTCCGCAAAATGGCTAGAGGCCATGAAATCTGAGATGGGATCCATGTATGAAAACAAAGTATGGACTTTGGTTGACTTGCCCGATGATCGGCAAGCCATTGAGAATAAATGGATCTTTAAGAAGAAGACTGACGCTGATGGTAATGTAACTGTCTATAAAGCTCGACTTGTTGCGAAAGGTTTTCGACAAGTTCAAGGGGTTGACTACGATGAGACTTTCTCACCCGTAGCGATGCTTAAGTCTGTCCGAATCATGTTAGCTATTGCTGCATTTCATGATTATGAAATTTGGCAAATGGATGTCAAGACTGCATTCTTGAATGGATTTCTAGAAGAAGAGTTGTATATGATGCAGCCGGAAGGTTTTGTTGATCCAAAAGGTGCTAACAAAGTATGCAAGCTCCAGCGTTCCATTTATGGACTGGTGCAAGCATCTCGGAGTTGGAATAAACGCTTTGATAGTGTGATCAAAGCATATGGTTTTATACAGACTTTTGGAGAAGCCTGTATTTACAAGAAAGTGAGTGGGAGCTCTGTAGCATTTCTAGTTTTATATGTAGATGACATATTATTAATTGGAAATGATATAGAATTTCTGGATAGCATAAAGGGATACTTGAATAAAAGTTTTTCAATGAAAGACCTCGGTGAAGCTGCTTACATATTGGGCATCAAGATCTATAGAGATAGATCAAGACGCTTAATAGGACTTTCACAAAGCACATACCTTGACAAAATTTTGAAAAAGTTCAAAATGGATCAGGCAAAGAAAGGATTCTTGCCTGTGCTACAAGGTGTGAAGTTGAGTCAAACTCAATGCCCGACCACAGCAGAAGATAGAGAGAAAATGAAAAATGTTCCCTATGCTTCAGCCATAGGCTCTATCATGTATGCAATGCTGTGTACCAGACCTGACGTATGCTTAGCAATAAGCTTGGCAGGAAGGTACCAAAGTAATCCAGGAGTGGATCACTGGACAGCGGTCAAGAACATCCTGAAATACCTGAAAAGGACTAAGGATATGTTTCTCGTATATGGAGGTGACAAAGAGCTAGTCGTAAATGGTTACGTCGATGCAAGCTTTGACACTGATCCGGACGATTCTAAATCGCAAACCGGATACGTGTTTTTATTAAACGGTGGAGCTGTAAGTTGGTGCAGTTCTAAACAAAGCGTCGTGGCGGGATCTACATGTGAAGCGGAGTACATAGCTGCTTCTGAAGCAGCGAATGAAGGAGTCTGGATGAAGGAGTTCATTTCCGATCTAGGTGTCATACCTAGTGCATCGGGACCAATGAAGATCTTCTGTGACAATACTGGTGCAATTGCCTTGGCAAAGGAATCCAGATTTCACAAGAGGACCAAGCACATCAAGAGACGCTTCAATTCCATTCGGGACCAAGTCCAAGTGGGAGACATAGAGATTTGCAAGATACATACGGATCTGAATGTTGCAGACCCGTTGACTAAGCCTCTCTCACGAGCAAAACATGATCAGCACCAAGACTCCATGGGTGTTAGAATCATTACTATGTAATCTAGATTATTGACTCTAGTGCAAGTGGGAGACTGAAGGAAATATGCCCTAGAGGCAATAATAAAGTTATTATTTATTTCCTCATATCATGATAAATGTTTATTATTCATGCTAGAATTGTATTAACCGGAAACATGATACATGTGTGAATACATAGACAAAACTATAGTCACTAGTATGCCTCTACTTGACTAGCTCATTAATCAAAGATGGTTATGTTTCCTAACCATAGACATGTGTTGTCATTTGATTAGTGGGATCACATCATTAGGAGAATGATGTGATTGACATGACCCATTCCGTTAGCCTAGCACTTGATCGTTTAGTATACTGCTATTGCTTTCTTCATGACTTATACAAAGTTCCTGCAACTATGAGATTGTGCAACTCCCGTTTACCGGAAGAACACTTTGTGTGCTACCAAACGTCACAACGTAACTGGGTGATTATAAAGGTGCTCTACAGGTGTTTCCGAAGGTACATGTTGGGTTGGCATAATTCGAGATTAGGTTTTGTCACTCCGATTGTCGGAGAGGTATCTCTGGGCCCTCTCGGTAATACTCATCACCTAAGCCTTGCAAGCATGTAACTAATGAGTTAGTTATGAGATGATGTATTACGGAACGAGTAAAGAGACTTGCCGGTAACGAGATTGAACTAGGTATTGGATACCGACGATCAAATCTCGGGCAAGTAACATACCGATGACAAAGGGAACAAAGTATGTTGTTATGCGGTTTGACCGATAAAGATCTTCGTAGAATATGTAGGAACCAATATGGGCATCCAGGTCCCGCTATTGGTTATTGACCGAGAATGGTTCTAGGTCATGTCTACATAGTTCTCGAACCCGTAGGGTCCGCACGCTTAACGTTTCGATGACAGTTTTATTATGAGTTTATAAGTTTTGATGTACCGAAGTTTGTTCGGAGTCCCGGATGTGATCACGGACATGACGAGGAGTCTCGAAATGGTCGAGACATAAAGATTGATATATTGGAAGCCTATATTTGGACATCGGAATGGTTCCGGGTGAAATCGGGATTTTACCGGAACACCGGGGGGTTACCGGAACCCTCCCGGGGGATATTGGGCCTTAGTGGGCCAAGAGGGAGAAGAGGAGGGCCGGCCAGGGCAGGCCGCGCGCCCCCTCCCCCCTAGTCCGAATAGGACAAGGAAGGGGGGGGCGGCGCCCCCCTTTCCTCTTTCCCCTCCCCCTTTCCTTCTCCACCAAGGCAAGAGGGGGGAGTCCTACTCCCGGTGGGAGTAGGACTCCTCCAGGCGCACCCCTAGGGGGCCGGCCGCACCTCCCCCTCCCTCCTTTATATACGGGGGCGGGGGGCACCCCATAGACACAAGTTGATCTACAGATCGTTCCTCAGCCGTGTGCCGTGCCCCCTTCCACCATATTCCACCTCGGTCATATCGTCGCGGAGTTTAGGCGAAGCCCTACGCCGGTAGAACATCATCATCGTCACCACGCTGTCGTGCTGACGGAACTCATCTCCGGAGCTCGGCTGGATCGGAGGCCGGAGATCGTCATCGAGCTGAACGTGTGCTGAACTCGGAGGCTCCGTACGTTCGGTGCTTGGATCGGTCGGATCGTGAAGACGTACGACTACATCAACCGCGTTGTGATAATGCTTCCACTTACGGTCTACGAGGGTACGTAGACGAACACTCTCCCCTCTCGTTGCTATGCCATCACCATGATCTTGCGTGTGTGTAGGAATTTTTTTTTAAATTACTACGTTCCCCAACACTGCCGGCTCCAGACGAATAAGATTCTTCGGCCATAGCAGCACCCAACCCTTGCAGCTTCCAATCCGCGGCGGGGTCTCGTCGTCTGCTCCCACATGCTGTACTGGAGGAGGCAAATCCTCGTGCCCTAATTTCACACTGGTCAAGCTAACCCTGAAGTGCCCAGCAGGGATCGGCTGGTTGTGGAACGTTGGATGCGAGGGGTCCATTATCATCCCCTTTCCCACGTCCACCTTCCGGCCTTTGATCATGTAGAGTATGGTGCATGGGGTTTCTTTTGCCTGCAAACGCATATGTCTGTGGCGTAAAACAACCGAAAGGCAACAAAAATGGAATATTATATATATATATATATATATATATATATATATATGTTGGTGCGACATGTAATTACCGTGACGGCGTCGAGCTCAGCCAAAGATGAAGGCCCACCTAGCGCTCCTGAGACTGAGGACGGGCTGCTATGAGCGGGAGCGGCTGCGAGAGGAGGCCCGGTTGCGTGAGCAAGTGATGGAGTGATGGTGTTGTTGTTCATGGAGTTGCTCCTGACGAAACTGGGCAACGGGAAATCATGTACCGTCTTGTCTGGATTTTCCTTCGTCCAGTTGATGATAACTGGAACCAAGTTAGTAGCAAAATCATTTCTGCAGGCAGTTACAGCTGCATTGACTGCCTGCTGTAGCAACTCATATTTGTCCTCGGCTGCTTTTTTCACGTCCTCAGCTGCTTTTTTCTCGACCGCAAGCTTCACCTTCGCGTTGATGTACGCCTGACTAAACTTCTTTTTCTGCTTCTTGGCCTCCGGACCCTCATTGTAAAACACCTTCCACGTGGCGCCGTCTCCAGCGCCGTGCACACGACCATATTGCGGCCACTGGCCCAAAGGGAGTCCCTTAAGTTCGTTCAACGCCCGGTTGAGAGGGGTGTCCCACTTGGGCCTCATCAGAGAAGTAGGGCTTTCGGCTGCAAGCTGGTGTTGCTTCTCAAGTAGTCTAATCAATTTCCTCGTGATCTTGTCCGTGTAAAAAACCTTTTTCTCCTTGTCCCACTTGTAGCGAGCCCTGATGAAGTCACGCTCCAAGGGGTTGGTGAACTTCACGAAGGGGTCTGGGAGACCCGCGGCTTCACGTTCCACGTCCTCCTTATCCCATATGGTCCTTTTACCAAGGTAGCCACGGCTTCCGAGGCGATGCTTCCCCGTGTTCCTTTGCTAAAGGATCTTGAATTTCGCAGCCTTAGCCTTGGCTGCCTCGGTAGCGCAAGTGTCCTTGAACTTTTCGAACTCCTCTTCCGTAAGTGTCGGATTTTCCTCCAGAATCTTGGACAGGGGTTCATCAGCCTCAATAGCTCGTTTCACCCTCCCTTTCCAGGAGGCCAAATCATTGCTGAACATGCCCATGGCGTGATTGTTAATCTTTTTCATCTTCGGATCATCCCACGGTTGTTCTATGTTATCATCCCGGTCGGGGAACTTGAATCTCTTGTGCAACTTCGTTAGGAGCAACTGCGTCAAATGTTCTTTACTCCTTAAGTCATCGTCGTTGATGCTCGCGCATTCCCGTAGGATGTATCCTACTTGGTTCCCATAGCACTTGCGAGGTTCTTCCGGCTCTAATGTCTCAAACTTGCCAGGTGCCATCTTTGTGATCACATGTCGTCCAATCCCTAGTTTGTTAGGTTTTCGTATCCTTTGGTTCTTATGCTTCCTCTTTTCGGTAGCAGCATCGAGGCCGATACCATCCCCCGCTGGTACCTTCCCCACCGGTCTCGGCGCCGCCATCGGTGCCGGCGCCATCGGTGTCGATGTCGGCATCAGTACCATTATCGAGGCCGACCTGCAAACCTTGCTTAGCAGTCAAATAGTCGAGGTACTCTTGTTCACCCTCATAATCCATCTCTTCTGCATCTTGGTCAGAAGGCCCAGTTTCTTTGCTGTTCGACATGTTTCCTATGATTAAGTGTCCTCATTTATTTCTAAAAGTATGAATAAATGAGAAATGACATAAAAATAAATCTATGTGCCAGCACTCGATATGCCAACTATGTAGCACAAATCATGCCTCTATTCACGGGAAATTTTGACATGACCTTTGCTAAAAAATGGACATATCGAGTGCCTGAAATTCACCGGAATGGAAAACATTCCGGCGTAACATAGGCCACTTGGATCATTTTCCAAACATGACATGTCCAAAGCATGACATATCCACATATCACATGTCCAGTTCAAATTTTCATATAAATTCAGCTAATTTATAAACCTAGCTAAATTCATAACTAAATAGATAACCTAATTAACAGACTGCCCTAACTAAAACCTAAGTAAATTAACCGAAGAACCCTAGCAGAGAGAGAGGGCGGGGGGGGGGGGTTTACAGAGGGTGCAGGGGCGAGGAGGCAGGCCCGACAACGGCCGAGGTTGGGAGGGGAGGAAGCAGAGGAGGGAGGCGAGGGCCGACGGGTCGGGGGCGAGCGCCGGCGCCGGGGTCGGGGCCGAGGGCCGGGTCGGGGGCGAGCGCCGCGGTCTGGGTTGGGGCGAGGGCCGGGTCGGGGGCGAGCGCCGCGGTCTGGGTCGGGGCGAGGGCCGGGTCGGGGGCGAGCGCCGGGGCCGGGGGCGAGCGCCGGGGCCGGGGGCGAGCGCCGGCGCCGGGGTCGGGGGCGAGCGACGGGGGAAGAGAGAGTGGGGATTTGGGGGGAAAAGGTGGGATGAAGCAGGGATAGTGAGAATTTTGGGTTAAGTGGACGTAGCAGGAGCGCGTTTGGACAAAACGCGCTGCTACTACCTTCAGTAGCTGTAGCGGTTTATATGAAATGCGCTACTACTACCTCCAGTAGCTGTAGTGGTTTATATGAAATGCGCTACTACTACTGCCAGTTTTTCTTTTCCCGTTCCTTTATTTTCTCCCAGTTTTATTTCCCGAGAGCAGTGAATGAAGGGAGGGCGATATATATTGCATCATTTGACGGTTAAATATGTATGCAAAATAGGAACATATATATATATATATATATATATATATATATATATATATATATTACATCATTGGACCCATGCATAATAATGGCTAAGTGTGTATACAAAATAGGAACATATATATATATATATATATATATATATATATATATATATATTACATCATTTGACCGATAACATACAGTGCGCTAACGTTTTCGTTTTTGAGTCATCTTCTTTCCCTTCTTGTTCGTCGAAGAATAATTGAGCCCCTCATTGTGACTTTGCCTTTTCCATGGAGTACGATTTTTCTTAGGTAATGTTGTATTGATTCTTGTTTTGACGTATACTTCATCATCATCGTCATCTTCCCTCATTGGGTTGCCGTACTGATCATAATCTTCCTCGTTGGCGACTCTATCCATTCCAATGATGTTCCTTTTGCCTCTCCTCACGACAACACGACTGGGATTGCATGGGTCGGTTATGAAGAAGCATTGTGTCACGTGCTTAGCGTGTACCCATGGCTCGTTTTTTGCGATAGCGTTCACGGTAGACCTCTTGGCGTCGGGTATACTCATGGTAGTGAAAATCCGGTTTTCTCTTTCGACATTCTTTGCCCATATGACACGGAACATCGTCGTGTTGTGCAGTCCAGAGTAGTCAAGCTCCCAGATCTCCTCGACCCTTCCATAAAATCATTCAGTTGCGCTGTTGTTGCTGCCGGTCATGCATTCCATCGTCACCCCTGAGTTCTGATCATCATTGTCCATATCTTTGGCCTTCGTGTAGAACGTGTATCCGTTGATATCATATGCCCGATAGGTTACGAGGTTGGGCGAGGGGCCATGTGCTAAGGCGTATATGAGCAATCCATCCTTAGAGCCCTCCTCTGGGGGATTATCAATAATATGCTCTTCCCAGCCTTCTTGTATCGAGAAGCATTGCACACCGGACAGCTTGTTTTTTCCGCGTGCTCCTTCAGATAAATTATGCAATCGTTGATGCATGCATGGTATCTAAATTGTGGCAGATCAAGAGGGCACACGATCTTCTTGGTCTCATCAACACTAGTAGGACATAGAGTACCCGCGGGAAGAACATCCTTTAGGTACTTGAGATGCTCATCGAGGCTAGTGTCGGTCCATTTGTTTTTAGCCTTCGTCTTCAGGAGTTGGAGCGTGAAACTCAAGCGGGTCACCTCATGATTGCAACCATCATAAAATGGAGTATTCGAGTCTACCACCAGTTGCTCCAGCTTAGCCTCCTCTCTAGAAGCAGCTCTCTCAGTACTCGTCTCCTTGCGAAGCAATGCTTGAACATGAGGGTCCCGCACGATTGAACTTAGTACCGACGAACTCTGCTGTGTGGAGTCCATGTCGTTCTCTCTGCCGCCATGTCCGGCCCCTTCTCCTCCGCCATGTCCGGCCCCTTCTCCGCCGCCATGTCCAGTCTCTTCCCCGCCGCCATTATCGATCATCTCTTTGTCTTGCCCCGTGTCATCATTGCCTGCCCCGTCGGCATCCTCAACATCGTCATCCTCATCTTCAATTATCCACCGAGTATAGCCATCCATGAAACCAGTCATGAGCAGGTGCGCTTCGACACGACCATCGTCATGGGGGTCGAGCCAAACTATTCCTTTGCATTTTCGACACGGACATAAAACCTTTGTTCGGTTATTTTCTTTCATGTCCTGCACCGCCGACCGCAACCACCTGTCCACCATCGTTCCACTGACCATCGTCAACTCTGCACGGTAATAATAAACAAATTGATTATAAAAATGCATGCATGCATCAAAGTCATACAAAAATTCGGCATGACCTTCCCTAAAAATAGGACATATATGGATCTAGAGTTTGCCCAGAATTCGCCGAAACAGAAATAAATCGACATTTCGGCAAAACATAGGCAACTCAAAGGCACAATTTGGCGTCAACTCATGCCACACACACACACACACAATTTCCACAAACATATCACACACACATAAACATATTTCCATTTTGCAAAAGCATGAAATTTCATCACCTCTATCTCGAGATCGAGCACACGGTGGAGATGATGTTGTAGGGAGATCAAAAATGCACAAAGCTCTTCTTGACAAAGATAGATCTAGTTAGGGGGCAAATAGGTCACTTAACTAAATCCTACATCTACCTAGCTACCTAATTTGGGAGGAGACAACTTCAACTAGTGGAGGGGAAAGGAAAAAGAGAAAGGAGATGCATTAATGGAGGTGGTGTAGTTAGGTAGGAGTAATGAAGAGAGAGAAAGGTAGATAGAAGAGAGAGAGTAATGGGGGAGAAGTTTTGAGGAAGAAGAAGAGTGAGAGTGGGAGCATGTGAGAGTTAGGGGAAAGGGAAGAGAGGAGGGGGAGGGGGAGGGACGGGTGGGGAAAAGGTGGTGGGTTGGTGCGGATCAGCAGTAGCGCGGGAGCTAAAACACGCTGCTGCTAAGGAAGTAGCAGCAGCGCGCTTTGGGCAATGGCGCTACTGCTAACCGGGACAAAAAAGTGTGCCAATTTGAAATTTAGCAGCAGCGACCTCAGAAAAAGTGCGCTACTACTACATCCATAGCAGTAGCGCGGCTCGCAGCACCGCGCTACTGCTAAATGGAGTTTGGTGGACACCGCCGGTCGATATTTGTAGCAGCGTGGTTTACACCGAGCGCGCTACTGCTAAAAACTTATCAGTAGCGAGTTTCCCGCACACGTGCTACTACTAACTAGCAGCAGCGCTCCTTTTTGAGCCGCGCTGCTGCTAAGATTATGTGTATAGGCTTTTCCCTAGTAGTGTTGGATGCCCATCATTCTAGGACCAATTTTATAACCATAGAAAATACCATGCTGTTCTAAAAGACTCTCAAAATAATATAACTGAAGCATGAGAGATCAACAATTTCTTCAAAACAAAGCCACCTCCTTGCTCTAAAAGATATAAGTGAAGCACATAGAGCAAAACTATCTAGCTCAAAAGATATAAGTGAAGCACATAGAGTATTCAAATAAATTCTAAATCATGTGGGTTTCTCCCAAAAGGTGTGCACACAAAGGATGATTGTGGTAATCTAAAAATGAAAGATTCATATCATACTATACGCTCCAAGCAAAACACATATCATGTGGCGAATAAAAATATAGGTCCATGTAAAGTTACCGATAGACGAAGACGAAAGAAGGGATGCCTTCCGGGGCATCCCCAAGCTTAGGCTTTTGGCTATCCTTGAATATATTGGGGTGCCATGGGCATCCCCAAGCTTAGGCTCTTGCCACTCCTTATTCCATAGTCCATCAAATCTTTACCCAAAACTTGAAAACTTCACAACACAAAACTCAACAGGAAATCTCATAAGCTCCGGTAGTGCAAGAAAGAAAAACCACCACATAAGGTACTGTAATGAACTCATTCTTTATTTGTATTGGTGTTAAACCTACTGTATTCCAACTTCTCTATGATTCATACCCACCGATACTAGCCATAGATGCATCAAAATAAGCAAAGAACACACGAAAAAACAGAATGTGTCAAAAACATAATAGTCTGTAGCAATCTGTAACTTTAGAATACTTATGTAACTCTAAAAATCCTACCAAAATAGGAAGTCCTGGGGAATTTGTCTATTGATCTACATAAAAAACAATCAACGCAAAAGCACGTTTCTGTGAATTACTAAAATTATTTTCGAGCGTGTAAAGTTTCTGTTTTTCAGCAGAATCAAATTAACTATCACCATAGGTTATCCTATAGGTTCTACTTGGCACAAACACTAATTAAAACATAAAAACATATCTAAACATAAGCTAGATGAAAAACTTATTACTAAACAGAAGCAAAAAGTAAGAAACAAAAAATAAAATTGGGTTGCCTCCCAACTAGCGCTATTGTTTGACGCACCTAGCTAGGCAAAAAAGCGAGAATAGATCAATGTATTGTCATCATTGGCATTCAATTCATAAGTAGCTCGCATGATAGATTCATAAGGTAATTTAACTTTCTTTCTTGGAAAGTGTTCCATGCCTTTCCTTAATGGAAATTGGAATCTTATATTCCCTTCCTTCATATCAATAATTGCACCAATCGTTCTAAGGAAAGGTCTACCAAGAATAATAGGACATGAAAGATTGCAATCTATATCAAGAACGATAAAATCTACGGGAACATAATTCATATTTGGAATAATAATAACATCATTGATCTTTCCCATAGGTTTATTAATGGTGGAATCCGCAAGGTGCAAGTTTAAAGAACAATCATCAAAATCATGGAAACCTAGAATATCACATAAAGTTTTCGGAATCGTGGAAACACTAGCACCCAAATCACACAAAGCATAACACTCATGATCTTTAATTTTAATATTTATAGTAGGTTCCCACTCATCATAAAGTTTTCTAGGTATAGAAACTTCCAACTGAAGTTTTTCCTCATAAGATTGCATCAAGGCATCAACAATATCTTTGGTAAAAGCTTTATTTTGACTATAAGCATGAGGAGAATTCAACATGGATTGCAACAAGGAAATACAATCTATTAAAGAACAATTATCATAATTAAATTCCTTGAAATCCATAATAGTGGGTTCAATGCGATTTAATGTCTTGACCTCTCCAATCCCACTTTTACCAAATTTAGCATCAAGATCTAAAAACTCTGAACTATTGGGAGGCCTTTTAACTAAAGTTGACTCATCTCCAGTCCCATCATTATCAAGATTCATATTGCAAAACAAGGATTTAATAGAGGATACATCAATAAATTTTAGATCTTCATCATTATTTTCATGGAAACTAGAAGAACACGCTTTTACAAAGCAATCTTTCTTAGCACGCAGTCTAGCGATTCTTTCTTTGCACTCATCAATGGAAATTCTCATGGATTTGAGAGACTCATTGATATCATGCTTAGTTGGGATAGATCTAAGTTTCAAAGAATCAACATCAAGCGAGAGTCTATCAACGTTCCTAACCAAATCATCAACTTTAAGCAATTTTTCTTCAAGCAAAGCATTAAAATTCTTTTGAGAGATCATAAATTCTTCAACACTATTCTCAAAATCAGAAGGCATCTTATTAAAATTACCATAAGAATTATTGTAGGAATTTCCATAATTATTAGAGGAATTACTATGGAACGGTGGGTGAACAAATTACTGTCGAGCAATTGATAGAAAAGCGCATAGTTATGAGATTATCTAGGCATGATCATGTATATAGGCATCACGTCTGTGACAAGTAGACCGACTCCTGCTTGCATCTACTACTATTACTCCACACATCGATCGACTCCTGCCTGCATCTAGAGTATTAAGTTCATGAAGAACAGAGTAACGCATTAAAAAAATGACATGATGTAGAGGGATAAACTCATGCAATAGGATATAAACCCCATCTTTTTATCCTCGATGGTAACAATACAATACGTGCCTTCCTGCCCCTTATGCCAGTGGGAAAGGACATCGCAAGATTGAACCCAAAGCTAAGCACTTCTCCCATTGCAAGAAAGATCAATCTAGTAGGCCAAACCAAACTGATAATTCGAAGAGACTTGCAAAGATAACTTAATCACACATATAAGAATTCAAAGGAGATTCAAATATTTCTCATAGATAAACTTGATCATAAACCCACAATTCATCGGATCTCGACAAACACACTGCAAAAAGAGTTACATCGAGTAGATCTCCAAGAAGATCAAGGAGAACTTTCTATTGAGATTCAAAGAGAGAGAAGAAGCCATCAAGCTAATAACTATGGACCCGAAGGTCTGTGGTAAACTACTCACAACTCATCGGAGAGGCCTTGGAGATGATGTAGATGCCCCCCATGGTCGATTCCCCCTTCGGCAGAGCGCCGGTGAAGGCTCCAAGATGGGATCTCGCGGATACAGCAGGTTGCGGCAGTGGAATTAGATTTTCGTGGTGCTCGTGGATGTTTTCAGGGTACGTGGGTATATATAGGAGGAAGAAGTAGGTCGGTGGACACTCGAGTGGACCACGAGGGTGGGGGCGCGCCCACCCCTAGGGGGAGCACCGGGCACCCTCGTGACCGCCTCCTCTGTTGCTTGACGTCCACTCCAAGTCCCCTAGATCACGTTTGTTCCAAAAATATCGCTCCCGAAGGTTTCATTCCGTTTGGACTCCATTTGATATTCCTTTTCTTCGAAACACTGAAATGGGCAAAACAACAACAACAACAATCCGGGTTGGGCCTCCGGTTAGTAGGTTAGTCCCAAAATTGATATAAAAGTGTAAAGTAAAGCCCATAAACATCCAAAACGGGTAATATAATAGCATGGAACAATCAAAAATTATAGATACATTGCAGACGTATCACGGGCGCGGCCCCGGGCGGGCCGGCGGCGGTGGAGGCGGGGCAGGGCGACGTGGCGGATGTTGATTGGCTCAGAGGAGGCGGCGGACAAGTTCGGCGCCGGAGGGTACATGTCCGGTGCGTGGAGGAGGAAGAAGCTAGGGTTTGATCCAGAATTTTTGGGGAAAGGGCCGATTTATAGGTGATAACCCACAAGTGTAGGGGATCGCAACAACTTTCGAGGGTAAAGTATTCAACCCAAATTTATTGATTCAACACAAGGGGAGCCAAAGAATATTCTTGAGTATTAGCTGTTGAGTTGTCAATTCAACCACACCTGGATAACTTAGTATCTGCAGCAAAGTATTTAGTAGCAAAAGTGGTATGATAATAAAGGTAACAGTAGCAAAAGTAAACACAAATGTTTTTGGGTTTTTGTAGTAGTTGTAACAGGAGCAACGGAAAAGGTAATAAGCAAAGAACAATATGTGAAAAGCTCGTAGGCAATGGATCAGTGATGGATAATTATGCCGGATGCGATTCCTCATGTAATAGCTATAACATAGGGTGAGACAGAACTAGCTCCAGTTCATCAATGTAATGTAGGCATGTATTCCGTAAATAGTCATACGTGCTTATGGAAAAGAACTTACATGACATCTTTTGTCCTACCCTCCCATGGAAACGGGGTCCTAGTGGAAACTAAGGGATATTAAGACCTCCTTTTAATAGAGAACTGGAGCAAAGCATTAGCACATAGTGAATACATGAACTCCTCAAACTACGGTCATCACGGAGAAGTATCCCGATTATTGTCACTTCGGGGTTGTCGGATCATAACACATAATAGGTGACTATAGACTTGCAAGATAGGATCAAGAACACACATATATTCATGAAAACATAATAGGTTCTGATCTGAAATCATGGCACTCGGGCCCTAGTGACAAGCATTAAGCATAGCAAAGTCATAGCAACATCAATCTCAGAACATAGTGGATACAAGGGATCAAACCCTAACAAAACTACACTACTAGGGAAAAGCCTAGCAGCAGCGCGGGTTTTGGCCCTCTCAGTAGCGCGGGTATCGGTGCTACTAATAAGGCACTACATCTAACGTATAGCAGTAGCGCCTATTGACCCACGCTACTGCTATACATGAATAGCTGTAGCGCTCTTTAGAAAAGGGCGCTACTGATATTATCTGCAGCGCTGTTTACAGGGAAGCGCTACTGGTAAGGCGGCGCTACTGCTAAATTCCCCCCCTCGCTACTACTAGTTTTATTAGTTTTTTTCCTGCATATTTGTTTTTTATTTGTTTTGTATTTGAATAGGATTTATACAATCATCTTTAGCATATCATCCACATACAAATGTAATCATAGCATATACATACAATTAGTCTCATCAAATCATGTCATCATCATAATCATCATCCAACACAAAGTGGTCTCTCGTCATCAATCTCGAAAATAGCAACACAAGTCTTGATTACTTGCAAATACATCGTCATCCATCTAAACAATGATATACGCGAGAATAGCTATCACTTTGAGTACATGAGTTTGTATCCCTCTCTCGCATTAGCGTGAACCTAAACTAACTACTGCCTATCGCTCGGAAACCGAAAACCGGTACACTTGGGCCTGACACTCCGGCCACTTGTCGTATATATACTCCTGGCATAGCACTTCTTTGCCATCTATGATCTATGCACCTGCATCGTCACATGAGTCGATGATATGCAACATATATAGTTGAGCAACAGAAAGAGACAGACTTGGCAAAAATAGAAACAACATATCATAAGCATAAATAACAAAGTTCATCGTACCCAAAATGCCCTAACTAGAGTGATTTTCACTAGTCGAGGAGGAGGATGGTTTAATTACATCACAAATAAAGTTTCACCGTGCATAACTCAAAGTTTTGTCATAAAAGAAAGTATGGACTAAACGGACATATTGTCATATATCGACAATCACTCCATCATGTCGTGCCATCCATCCATGTCAGGGAGATAGTCCTCGAGCTTAGTGAAAGGCTTCATGTCGAGACGCTGAGAGGCTATCCATGTTCGGACGTCTTCCCGCGACATTTGTCCTTCTGCGTAGAACATCCCTGTTTTTCCGACGACCTCATTCATGATGATTTGGGCAAGTTCGCGCTGGATGTTATAGAACTCAGCTCGAAGTCGATGATCCTCGATATCTCCTATGTCCTTTGCCCATTGCAGAATATGGGCATCGCCAGATCTAGGTGACATGTGAAGGTTATGGTGATCCCGTCTGTACTCCAGCATGTGGTGTAGGACATAGAATCCATCATTAAGAGAATCGTTCGGTTGCTGGATGCAGCAGAAGTCGGCCTTTGGCTCAAAATTGCCATCGTCCACCTTCGTGACCACCAGTCTAGTAGTCCTGAGTTTGTTAGGAACCCGTTGCCTCTTTGCTTTCGGTTCTACACCGGCTCCGCTCCCCGAGGCAGCACCGGTCTCAGCGCCGGTCTCGATGCCGGTCTGAATCTTAGCGCCGGTCTCAATCTCAGCACCGCTCTGCGTGTCGGTCTCAGTCCCCGATGCCACCTGTGGGCCCAGCAACAACATCTGTTGATCGTCAGTAAGGCTAAAAAATTCGTCTGCCGCCCGGTAGACGTCGTCGCAATCACCAGAACCCTGTCCTTCATCGTTGCTAGCCATGTTTCCTATGATTAAATCTAGTCAATTAATTCTAGACCTAATAAAATGAATAATGACATAAAAGGACTATTGTTTTGCAGGAATGTTGACTCCTTCTTGGTGCGGCAAATCCCGGGCACTCGATATGTCCTAGTTTGTAGCACAAGTCATGCCGAAATTCACGGAAAATTTCGGCATGACCTTTGCTAAAAAGTGGACAAATCAAGAACCTGAAATTTGCCGGAACAGAAATGAATCAACATTCCGGAAAAACATAGGCCACTCAGCATCATTCCCTAGATACAACAAAGCCACTTGGGTACAATCGAACAACTTCAATGAAAAGATATAACATGACCACTTCAATGAAAAATAAAATTTGCCTAAATTCTTTTCCTTGAAAAATAGTGGTCTTTTCAAAAATCAAAGACCTTTGCAAAATGACCTCACTAAACACAGAACCCAATTAAATTGCAAAGGAACTCCATTTCTCTAACCCTTCTGACCTAATGCTCAAAAATAAAATTTTCCTCTAACCTAGCCAATCTACTTAACCTAGCTTGTTAATCCAACGAACCTAATTAACCTACCTATTTAACCTAGTTAGTTAATCTAGTTTACCTAGATAATTAACCCTAATTAAACTAGTTAACGCAGCTAGTTCTCTGTCAAAGCCTAAAATAAATTTTTGCACTAATTAACCTGGATAATGAACCTAATTAAACTAGTTAACCTGACTAGTTCTCTGTCAAAGCCCTAACTAAATTTTTGCACTAACCTAGACAATTAACCTAATTAAACTAGTTAACCTAACTGCTTCTTTGTCAAAGCCCTAACTAAATTTTTGCCCTAACCTAGATAATTAACCTAATTAAACTGGCTAACCTATGCATGAGAGAGAGAGGAGGGGTGGGGGCTTACAGAGGATGGCTCCGGTGGTGGCGACGGAGGCAGTGGTGGCCAGGGAGGCACGGGCGTCTCCGGTGATGGCGAGGGAGGCTGGGGCGTCTCCGGTGACGGCGAGGGAGGCAGTTGTGGCGAGGAAGGATCCGGTGGCGTCGACGGCGGCTCCGGTGGAGTTGACGAGGCCGTGCGGCTCCGTGGCGTTGGGGGCGGCTCCGGTGGCGTCGACGGCGCACGGCTCTGGTGGCGTCGACGTCGGCGGCAAAGTGGGGCGACGGTGAATCGGGGAGACAGCGGCGCACGGGGTGGGTTGAGGGATTTGGGGGACAAGTGGTGGCCGGGGGAAACGGTTTTTTGGTTAAGTCAAACTTAGCGGTAGCACATTTGGTAAAACGCGCTATAGCTAAGATAGCTATAGCGGTTTTTACAAAATGCGCTGCTCCTATAGCTATGTAAATTTCTTCCATTTTTTAATTTCCTTTTCTGTTTCTATAGCGGGGGTCTAGGACACGCGCTGCAGCTACGTTAGCTATAGCGCCTCTTACAAACACACGCTGCTGCTATGCCTTCCTCCGTTTTTTCGTTTTTTCATTTATTTTGCTTTACATTTTATTTTTTCCTTTCTCCTTTTTCTATTTCTTTCATTTTCATTTACTTTTCTATTTGTTTTTCATCTTATTTTATTTCCGTTAGTAGTAGCGCTCTTCTTAGGAAACGCGCTGCTAATTATGCCCTAGCGGTAGCGCGTTTCTTCCAAGCCCGCTACCGCTATGCATAGCCTATCATTCTGCCAATGGGAATATTAGTAGTAGCGCTTTTGCAACTACACGCGCTACTGCTAAGGTTGTATCTGTAGCGCGGTTTTTCTTCAATCGCTACTGCTATATAGCACTAGCACCCTTTTTTGACCCGCGCTGTTGCTAAATTTCTGTCTATAAGGTTTTCCCTAGTAGTGCTAACTTGATTAGATGGTAAATCTCATCCAACCCATCACCGTCCAGCAAGCCTACGATGGAATTACTCACGCACGGCGGTGAGCATCATGAAATTGGTGATGGAGGATGGTTGATGATGACGACAACGACGAATCCCCCTCTTCGGAGCCCTGAACAGACTCCAGATCAGCCCTCCCAAGAGAGATTAGGTCTTGGCGGCGGCTCCATGTCATAAAACGCGATGGAACTTTCGCTCTGATTTTTTTCTCCCCGAACGTGAATATATGGAGTTGGAGTTGAGGTCGGTGGAGGTCCAGGGGGGCCCATGAGATAGGAGGCCGCGCCCTACAAGGGGGGCGCCCCCTGTCTCGTGGACAGGCCCTGGGCCCCCTGGCATTGATTCTTTTGCCAAAAATTCTTATTAATTCCAAAAAGTGCCTCCGTGGATTTCTAGGACATTCCGAGAACTTCTCTTTTCTACACATAAAACAACATCATGGCAGCTCTGCTGAAAACAGTGTCAGTCCGGGTTAGTTTCATTCAAATCATGCAAGTTAGAGTCCAAAACAAGGGCAAAAGTGTTTGGAAAAGTAGATATGTCGGAGACGTATCAACTCCCCCAAGCTTAAACCTTTGCTTGTCCTCAAGAAATTCAGTTGACAAACTGAAAGTGATAAAGAAAAACTTTTACAAACTCTGTTTGCTCTTGTTGTTGTAAACATGAAAAGCCAACATTCAAGTTTTAGCAAATATTATGAACTAACCATACTCACAATAACACTTAGCTCTCACAATTACTCATATCAATAGCATAATCAGCTAGCGATCCATAATAATAAAACTCGGATGACAACACTTTCTCAAAACAATCATAACATGATATAACAAAATGGTATCTCGCTAGCCCTTTCTGAGACCGCAAAACATAAATGCAGAGCACCTTTAAAGATCAAGGACTGACTTAACATTGTAATTCATGGTAAAAGAGATCCAGTCAAGTCATACCCAATATAAACCAATAATAATGAATGCAAATGACAGTGTGCTCTCCAGCGGGTGCTTTTAATAAGAAGGGTGATGACTCCACATAAAAGTAAATAGATAGGTCCTTCGCAGAGGGAAGTAGGGATTTGTAGAGGTGCGAGAGCTCGATTTTAAAATAGAGATTGAATAACATTTTGGGCGGCATACTTTCGCTATCAACGCAACAACTATGAGATGGATGTATCTTCCATACTACATGCATTATAGGCAGTTCCCAAATACAATGGTAAAGGTTTATACTCCCCCAACCACCAACAAGCATCAATCCATGGCTTGCTCGAAACAATGAGTGCCTCCAACATACAACAACCCTTGGGGAGTTTTGTTTAATTATTTTGATTTGCTTTGATCTTTTTGGATCATGGGACTGGGCATCCCGGTTACCGGCCCTTTCTCGTGAATGAGGAGCGGAGTCCACTCCTCGTGAGAATAACCCACATAGCATGGAAGATATAGGCAGCCCCAGTTGTAACATGAGCTGCTCGAGCATACAAAATAGAATTTCATTTGAAGGTTTGGAGTTTGGCACAAATAAATTTACTTGGAACGGCAGGTAAATACCGCATATAGGAAGGTATAGTGGACTCATATGGAACAACTTTGGGGTTTAAGGAGTTTGGATGCACAAGCAGTATTCCTGCTTAGTACAGGTGAAGGCTAGCAAAAGACTGGGAAGCGACCAACTGAGAGAGCGACAACAGTCGTAAACATGCATTAAAATTAATTCACACCGAATACAAGCATGAGTAGGATATAATCCACCATGAACATAAATATCGTGAAGGCTATGTTGATTTGACTCAACTACATGTGTGAACATGTGCCAACTCGAGTCACTCAATTCATTAAAAGGAGGATACCATACCATCATATCACATCATAATCATTCTAATAGCATGTTGGCATGCAAGGAAAACCATTATAACTCATAGCTAATCAAGCATGGCACAAGCAACTATAATCTCTAAATGTCATTGCAAATATGTTTACTTCGTAATAGCTGACTCAGGAATGATGAATCATCATATTTACAAAAACAAGAGAGGTCGAGTTCATACCAGCTTTTCTCACCCCAATAAGTCCATCATATATCATCATTATTGCCTTTCACTTGCACGATCGAACGATGTATATAAAATAAGAGTGTACGTGCATTGGACTAAGCTGGAATCTGCAAGCATTCAATTCAAGAGAGAACACAGGTAATATGGGTTCTAAGTTAAATAAACAATCATGCATATAAGAGCCACTAAGCATTTTCAATATAGTCTTCTCGACCCCCAAAAGAAAGAAAAGAAAAGAAATCTATTTACACGGGAAAGCTCCCAACAAGTAAGAAGAAGAACTAGAAATCTTTTTGGGTTTTCATTTTAATTTCTACTACAAGCATGGAAATTAAACTAACTAATTTTTTGGTTTTTCTTAAAGTTTATCAAACACACAAGAAGAAAATTAGAAAAAGAAATTTAAACTAACATGGATAATACAATGAAAGAGTATGAGCACCAACGACTAGTGTGTGAACATGAATGTAAAGTCGGTGAGAAATACGTACTCCCCCAAGCTTAGGCTTTTGGCCTAAGTTGGTCTAGTACCAAGGACCGCCTGGCTGATATCCATAAGTGAAACTGGGGCCGTACTGAGATGCAGCAGAAACCGCCTCCTGAGCAGCAGCGTGTTGGCGAGCTGCCTCCGCTCCCCTCTCGTGTTCAGCTGCTTCCTCCCTGGTGGCAACATATCTTCCTTTTGCAAGATCGCACATCCGCGTCCCTCGGCAATTCAACATCTTGCTCACGTATAGCAATCCCGGGCCGTTTCTTCACCGAGGAACCACCTTCGTACATTCTTCTAAGCATAATTCTTTTTCTGAAATAATTCTAAAATTTTAGTAACTTCAAAATAAAAATGAATAAAACTAAACAAGATTGATAGCAACTACTCCTACAAGTGCCTAGAGCCTATATCATGCATTAGCATTGCATGGGACCTCAAAATTTTAACATGCAAGCTCAAGAACATGGTCACCTATGCAGCAAAAATTTGCAATGAATAAAGCACTAGAACAAAAACTAATTGGACCAATTGAGGAGTCACATACCAAGCAACAATCTCCCAAAGCAGTTTTGTGAAAGGAGCTTTGAGCAAGGAGATCAAAAATCGCAGCAAAACGAGCTAGAACTCGTGCTTGAGCTGGATGGGGATTTTTTGGGTAGAAGATGAAGTGTGTGGGTGCTGGCATAAGTGGAGGGGGGCCACCAAGGGCCCACGAGACAGGGGGCGCACCCTATGGGGGGGCGCCCTCCTCTCTCGTGGCCTGGTGCTTGCCCTTCCTGCAGTGTTTTCGGTGCCTAAAATCCTCAAATATTCCAGAAAAAATCATACTAAATTTGCAGGGCATTTGGAGCACTTTTATTTTCGGACTATTTTTTAGTGCACGGATAATTCAGAAAACAAACGGATAATACTATTTTTTCTTTATTTATTCAAAATAACAGAAAGTAAAAAGAGGGTACAGAAGGTTGTGCCTTCTAGTTTCATCCATCTCGTGATCATCAAAATGAATCCATTAACAAGGTTGATCAAGTCTTGTTAACAAACTCATTCCGAATAACACGGAACCGGAGAAATTTTGAATAACACTAAGTTACCTCAACGGGGATATGAAAATCCCCAACAATAAGAATATCATACTTTTTCTTGACAGTAGGGAGAGGAAATTCAAAACCTCCAAAAATGATAGTTGGAACTTTTTCAATAGAATTGATGCTATGAACTTGAGATTGTTTCCTACCGTATGCTCATTACCATTAACATGAAAAGTGACATTGCCTTTGTTCCAATCAATAACAGCCCCTGCAGTATTAAGAAAAGGTCTACCAAGGATGATAGACATGCTATCGTCCTCGGGAATATCAAGAATAACAAAGTCCGTTAAGATAGTGACATTTGCAACCACAACATGCACATCCTCACAAATACTGAAAGGTATAGCTGTTGATTTATCAGCCATTTGCAAAGATATTTCAGTAGGTGTCAACTTATTCAATTCAAGTCTACGATATAAAGAGAGAGGCATAACACTAACACCGGCTCCAAGATCACATAAAGCAATTCTAACATAATTTCTTTTAATGGAGCATGGTATAGTTGGCACACCCGGATCTCCAAGTTTCTTTGGTAATCCACCCTTAAAAGTGTAATTAGCAAGCATGGTGGAAATTTCAGCTTTCGATATCGTTCTTTTATTTGTGATGATATCCTTCATATACTTAGCATAAGGATTTACTTTAAGCATATCAGTTAAGCGCATACGTAAGAAAATAGGTCTAATCATTTCAGCAAAGCGTTCAAAATCCTCATCATCCTTTGACTTGGATGGTTTAGGAGGAAAGGGCATGGGTTTTTGAACCCATGGTTCTCTTTCTTTACTGTGCTTCCTAGCAACAAAATCTCTCTTATCATAACATTGATTCTTTGATTGTGGGTTATCAAGATCAACAGCAGGTTCAATCTCTACATCATTGTTTTTGCTAGGTTGAGCATCAGCATGAACATTATCATTAACATTATCACTAGGTTCATGTTCATCACCTGATTGTGTTTCAGCATCAGAAATAGAAATATCATTGGGATTCTCAGGTGTGTCTACAGTAGGTTCACTAGAAGCATGCAAAGTTCTATCGTTTTTCTTTTTCTTCTTTTTAGAAGAACTAGCCGCCTCTTAATTATTTCTCTGACAATCTTGCTCGATTCTCTTAGGGTGGCCTTCAGGATACAAAGGTTCTTGAGTCATTCTACCAGTTCTAGTAGCCACTCTAACAGCAAAGTCATTTTTATTATTTAATTCCTCAAGCAAATCATTTTGAGCTTTAAGTACTTGCTCAGCTTGAGTAGCAACCATAGAAGCATATTTGCTAACGCGGTGAAGTTCATCTTTAACTCTAGCCAGATTATCACCTACGTGTCCTATCTTGAAAGCATTATTCTTTAACTCTCCACCAACATAAGCATTAAAACTTTCTTGTCTAGCCATAAAGTCATCAAATTCATCTAAGCATGGGCTATGAAATTTAGTAGAGGGTATTTCAACTTTATCATATCTATAGTGTCGGGTTATCAAGACAATGTGGTTCTTCAGGCGGTATATTAAGACCATGTATTTCTTCAATACGAGGTAAATTCTTAACATCTTCAGCTTTAATACCTTTTTCTTTCATTGATTTCTTTGCCTCTTGCATATCTTCAGGACTGAGAAATAAAACACCTCTCTTCTTTGGAGTGGGTTTAGGAATAGGCTCAGGAGTTGGCTCAATTGGTTCAGGAATTACTTCAGGAATTGGCTTAGGAAGAGTCCAATTATTTTCATTAGTCAACATATTATTCAATAATATTTCAGCTTCGTCGACTGTTCTTTCCCTGAAAACACAACCAGCACAACTATCCAAGTAGTCCTTGGAAGCATCAGTTAGTCCACTATAAAAGATATCAAGCATTTCATTTTTCTTAAGAGGATGATCAGGCAAAGCATTAAGTAACTGTAGAAGCCTCCCCCAAGCTTGTAGGAGACCCTCTTCTTTGATTTGCACAAAATTATATATTTCCCGCAAGGCAACTTGTTTCTTATGAGGAGGGAAATATTTAGCAGAGAAGTAATAAATCGTATCCTGGGGACTACACACACAACCAGCAACCAGGAGCAAGAGAATTATACCAAGTCTTAGCATCACCCCTTAATGAGAACGGAAATATCTTAAGGATATAGTAATAGCAAGACTTCTCATCATGAAACAGGGTAGCTATATCATTCAACTTGGTAAGATGTGCCACAACAGTTTCAGATTCAAGGCCATAAAAAGGATCAGATTCAACTAAAGTAATAATCTCAGGATCAACAGAGAATTCAGAATCCTTATCAGTAACACAGATAGGTGAAGTAGCAAAAGCAGGGTCAGGTTTCATTTTAGCATTAAGAGACTGCTGCTTCCATTTAGCTAATAATTTCTTAAGATCATATCTATCATTGCAAGCAAAGAGTTCCCTAGCAGCTTATTCATAACATAACCCTTAGGACAACAGGTAATACATAATCATTGGGAGAACCTTCATCATCACTATCATCAATAATAGGTTCTTCAGTAATTTCATTACCCCTAACTCTAGCAAGTTGTTCATCAAGAAATTCACCTAATGGCAAAGTAGTATCAAGCACAGAAGTAGTTTCATCGTGCATAGAAGAAGTGGCATCATCAATAACATGCGACATATCAGAATTCATAGCAATAGCAGGTTTAGGTGTCGTAAGCTTACTAATAACAGAAGGAGAATCTAGTGCAGAGCTAGATGGCAGTTCCTTACCTCCCCTCGTAGTTGAGGGCAAAATCTTTGTTTTAGCGTCTTTCAAGTTCTTCATAGTGAACAACAAATTTAAATCCCAAGTGACTCAGAGAATAGAGCTATGCTCCTCGGCAACGGCGCCAGAAATTAGTCTTGATTACCCACAAGTGTAGGGGATCGCAACAACTTTCGTGGGTAAAGTATTCAACCCAAATTAGTTGATTCGACACAAGGGGAGCCAAAGAATATTCTTGAGTATTAGCAGTTGAGTTGTCAATTCAACCACACCTGGATAACTTAGTATCTGCAGCAAAGTATTTAGTAGCAAAAGTGGTATGATAATAAAGGTAACAGTAGCAAAAGTAAAGATAAATGTTTTGGGGTTTTTGTAGTAGTTGTAACAGGAGCAACGGAAAAGTAAATAAGCGAAGAACAATATGTGAAAAGCTCGTAGGCAATGGATTAGTGATGGATAATTATGCCGGATGTGATTCCTCATGTAATAGCTATAACATAGGGTGACACAGAACTAGCTCCAGTTCATCAATGTAATGTAGGCATGTATTCCGTAAATAGTCATACGTGCTTATGGAAAAGAACTTGCATGACATCTTTTGACCTACCCTCCTGTGGAAGCGGGGTCAAAGTGGAAACTAAGGGATATTAAGGCCTCCTTTTAATAGAGAACCGGAACAAAGCATTATAACGTAGTGAATACATGAACTCCTCAAACTACGGTCATCACCGAGAAGTATCCCGATTATTGTCACTTCGGGGTTGTCGGATCATAACACATAATAGGTGACTATAGACTTGCAAGATAGGATCAAGAACACACATATATTCCTGAAAACATAATAGGTTCAGATCTGAAATCATGGCACTCGGGCCCTAGTGACAAGTATTAAGCATAGCAAAGTCGTAGCAACATCAATCTCAGAACATAGTGGATACTAGGGATCAAACCCTAACAAAACTAACTTGATTACATGGTAAATCTCATCCAACCCATCACCGTCTAGCAAGACTACGATGGAATTACTCACGCACAGCGGTGAGCATCATGAAATTGGTTATGGAGGATGGTTGATGATGACGACGGCGATGAATCCCCCTCTCCGGAGCCCCGAACGGACTCAAGATCAGCCCTCCAGAGAGAGATTAGGGCTTGGTGGCGGCTCCGTGTCGTAAAATGCGATGAAACTTTCTCTCTGATTTTTTCTCCCCGAACGTGAATATATGGAGTTGGAGTTGAGGTCGGTGGAGGTCCAGGGGCCCCACACGATAGGAGGCCGCGCCCTACAGGGGGGCGCCCCCTGTCTCGTGGACAGGCCCTGGGCCCCCTGGCATTGAGTCTTTCGCCAAAAATTCTTATTAATTCCAAAAGTGCCTCCGTGGATTTCCAGGACATTCCGAGAACTTTTCTTTTCTACACATAAAACAACATCATGGCAGTTCTGCTGAAAACAGCGTCAGTCCGGGTTAGTTTCATTCAAATCATGCAAGTTAGAGTCCAAAACAAGGGCAAAAGTGTTTGGAAAAGTAGATACGCCGGAGACGTATCAATAGGTAGAGGGAGTTAGGAGAGTCCAAATGAGGTGCGGTTTTCGCCCACATGATCGTGATCCAACGACGGAGAGCATGGAGGGGGTCTAGGTGGGCTAGCGGGCTGTTGTGGAGGGGTGCTGGGTTGCAAAGAGAAGGAGGGTTTCACGGTTACAAGGTTAACCGTTGGGGCATCAAACGGCCTCCAAATGGAGCGAAATTTGACATGCGGTCTACCGGTGATGCACCAAGAGCACTCATCAACTCTCAGCCCATTCCGAGAAGTTTTTTCTGTGACTCACAAAACAAGATCTGGGAGGTGCGACGGGCGCGTGCGAGTGTGGTTGGGCTCATAACGGACAACGGAGAGAACCGAGAGAACCCGAACGGATGCAAGTTTTGAAAAACATGCAGATGAAATGCATATGATGACATGGCAAAGTGCAACACACAAGCAAATGTCATGGCAATGACGACGAATAAATGGAAGATACCTGGCGCATCAGTCT
Source organism: Triticum aestivum (assembly GCF_018294505.1). Lineage (NCBI taxonomy): Eukaryota > Viridiplantae > Streptophyta > Magnoliopsida > Poales > Poaceae > Triticum > Triticum aestivum. The sequence goes on from NC_057813.1 coordinate 464,706,623, forward strand.
CAGGGTGTTACAACTCTCCTCCATTAACAGAAGATCTCGTCCCAAGATCTTAGGAACAAGATGGAAGAGAAAGAGGAAGAGGTGAAGTAAGAACGCAAGAGAGAAGATGAACAAAGTCGAGAGCACTCGGGTAGAAAAAAGGAATGGCGAATATGACGAGAATCAAAAGCTCAAGGAATAAGATAGACTCTGAAACAACTCCGGTTAGAACAAGGTAGAAAAAGAATACGAACGGAAGAATTGAAATAATGGAATGAAAAGAACGGATGAGAGAACAACAACTTCCACCACGAATGAATTTGATAGCATCCTTACAGGAAGGGTAGAACGGAGTTGTTGAGATATTCAACAACAAAGGAATAAGCTTGTTGTGGACTTATAGAAAAACATCTCAAAACTTGAGGTGAAATTATGCCACAAACAATTGTTTGAATAGCTAAGAAGACGAAGAATGCAAAACTCCACTTCAAAAGAATACGGAGAATTATTCAACGTTGAGATGCAAGAAGAATAGAACTTGTGCTCAACCAACAAGAATCTTGATGAACTCTTGAAGAATGAATTAAATCATGGAGAACCATCATGAAAAACTCTGGTAGTAAAAAGATGCTAAGATATAATTGAAGGATGAAAATAATAAGATTAAAGCCTTACGATGATTTAGATGGAGGTCCCAACAAGATGGCCGAGGAAATTTGAACTCCGGAAAAGAAAAGACGAAAACACTTGGAACTAGAATTTATTCATCAAGAACAAACTCCGAAGGAAGGGATTAATCACTTTGAGGAAATAAGAATAAGATTTATTGTATGCTTATCCTTCATCAAATTAAATTGATGACAAGCAACGGATTTTACATACTACTTATTCTTGTTGAAAATGATTAAGGAGTGACATAGCGGAAACTTGAGAAGGTCTTCAGCGAGCCACCGGTAGGATTGGAAAGAACGAATGAATTGATATGATAACAAAGGAAAAGGAATGCTAAAGGAACCACCGTAAGAATTTGAAAATGACTGATGAAAGAGAATGAATCACCGGGAAGAATTAGAAGAACAAATATGCTTGAGGGGATTTAGATGCAAAAGAACGAAGAGATAACGAGCTGATTAAAGAATACTTGACAGATGCGTCGGGATAATTGGATAACGATAGCTGGAGCATGAGGACGAAGAATTCTTCTGGAATGATGGCCTCCGGTGAAACGACATGGAAAAACAACTCCTGACATACCTCGGATGGGTAAGAAAGAATTTCTGAGAAATAGAATAATTCAAGAGGATAACATGAAGCTAGAACCACGAATCTTCGAGAGAACAGACTAGATTTAGAGGAAAAACTCTTCTTCGGTCTTCAATTGTAGAGAATGACGACGAGAAACACCACCAAAATTATTGACACACTCCGGAAGAATGAAAAGGGGAAAGGTTGAACCAGGAATGAAAAGAATTTGAAAGCGATCTTGGAGAAGGCATGTGACTAATGGAGTCCATTCTTACGTCAGACTTTGAAAAGAATTGGGAATAGCTCCGGAATAATTAGAAGAGTCAGCTAAGATCCTAGGAAAAGACCTGTGGCACTACAAAAAAAGACACATCCGTGACATTTTGGGTCGAACAATTTTTTTTCTGTCATACATATGACACTTCTATGACGATAATCGTGACAAAACCCGGTATCATCATAGATGTGGTGGGCTCCTACTTCTATGACAGAAAATGGGCTTTTCATCCTGGGTGGGCCGGAGACGCAGCTGCATGACATTCTTTGGGCCGTCAATGACGGAAAAAACTGTGGTAGAAGCGAGGGGGAGGAAAATTTCGGGGAGTTGCCGGTTACGGTGGGAGGTCGGGGGCCGAGCGATGCGCGTTTCTCTTGTACACGTACGCGCGTGTGTGCGAGGCATTGGATCTAACTGAACCCGAGCGAGGCGTTGGGCTCTAACTGAACCTGGGCGATTGCACTGTAGGCTACGCATTACTGAACCCGAGCGATCGATCGATGGCTGTTAACTGAACCCGATGGAGCGATTCCTTCGCTACTGCGGCTAACTGAAGCCGACCGATTGGATGAACAGTGAGTGTTGCGCGGGGGGGGGGGGGTTGGATGAACAGTGAGCGGTGGCGTTGCCTCTGGATGAACAGGACCCCGTGGTTTGGAGGGCTGGATGAACAGTAGACGGTGGAGGGGTGGCCGTGGAGGGGTGGTTGAACAGCACCCCGTGGTGTGGAGGGCTGGATGAACAGTAGATGGTGGAGGGCTGGATGAATAGTAGACGGTGGAGGGGTGGTTGAACAGTAGCCGGTGGAGTAGCGCGCGGTGGAGGTTGGATGAACAGGAGCCCGTGGAGGCTGGAGGAGGTCGACGGTAGCCCGTGGAGGCTGGAGGAGGTCGACGGTGGAGATGAACAGTATCCCGTGGAGTCCCGTTTTGCAGTATGCCACACCCCTCCCGATGAACAGGACCCCCGTTTCGACCGTAGGAGGTCCGTTTCCTCCGTTTTGCAGTACGCCACACCTCCCGATCAACAGGACCCCCGTTTCAACCGTAGGGGGTCCGTTTCCTCCGTTTTGCTGTACGCCACACCCCTCCCGATCAACAGGACCCCCGTTTCGACCGTAGGAGGTCCGTTTCCTCCGTTTTGCGGTACGCCACACCCCTCCCGATCAACAGGACCCCGTTCCGAACGTAGGAGGTCCGTTTCCTCCGTTGTGCGGTACGCCAGGCCTCGTTTCCATCGCCTATTCCGTCCAAGCCCTCCCGATGAACACGACCACAATTTCGTTCCGACCCAGCCGGTTGGCTCCCACGCGTTCTGTTGCCTCCCAATGAACACGACGCATTCCGTTGCCTCACCATGAACACGATGCATTCCATTGCCTCCCCATGAACACGACGACGACGTTGTTTCTCCATTCCGACCCAGCCATGTACGTATGCACCAGTAGGCATTTGAGACTCTGCCCGTATGTACGTACGTGGCCATATTTTCTTTCTTGCACCCTCGCCGTTGTACGTACGTGTACATGCTACGTGTGCGCCTCTACTACGACACGTACGCGCCTCTACTATGACACGTGTGTGCCTCTACATCGACCAATGTGTACGTAAACTTTCGCGACCAGAATGACAACGCTACGTACGCTTCGACCAGGTGGATCCCGACTGTCAGGCACTTCCTTTCCCGCGAAGATGTAGCTGGTGGGTCCCAGTAGTCAGGGGGCGAATCGTTTTGGGTTTTTTTATTTTTTGCCCGGACGCACTTCCTTGCGTGCGAAGATGTAGCTGGTGGGTCCCAGAAGTCAAGGGGGAAATGTTTTTTTCACAAAATACTGGTGGCCCATCCGGTGGGTCCCTGCTGTCAGGTGGAGGAATAATTATTTTGCGCGTAATAAGGAGGCACTTCCTTGCGGCCGCCGTGGACCCAGCTCTCAGCCTCTCCACGCATAGTACTCTTCCGATGGAAGTCAGTTGTTGACCACATTGACCATGCCGCACCGAGAGCACCATGGCGGTGGATGACGGTGAGGCCTAGGAAGGGGACGATGCGGAGCCAGGGAAGACGCAGCAGTGGATGCCCACGCGAAGAGGAGTACGAGGGTGAGGTTGTCGTCGCCGCAGAATAACAGGGGGTGTGGGTGAGTAGAGGGATGGTCTGGCCAGTGGTGGGAGTAGTAGGGGGCGGTGAGGCCTCCGCCGCATCGCAGCCGGCCACGGGAGGCAGGAGCACGAGGCACGATCGGCGCTGTTTTGGGCGGCTGGAGCAAGAAGACCAAAGGTTGAAGAAGCACTATGGCCGTTGGATGGACATCGTACGGTCACTGGAGCTAGAATCGTGCATATTATTGACTAAGTTGACAAAGCCCTCCGTCCCCGTCAACTTAGTAGCCCCACAAGTCAGCCTGCCACTATACTGGGTCCCAGCTAATAGGCGGAGTATTCATTTTTTTGTGTGTAATAAGGAGGTACTTCCTTGCGTGCGAATATATAGCTGGTGGGTCCGAGCTGTCAGCGGCGGTAACGTTTTTTTCACGAAATACAGAGGCCCTTTCGGTGGGTCCCTGATGTCAGGTGGAGGAATCATTATTTTGCGCGTAATAAGGAGGCATTTCCTTGCGTGCGGTCGTGGACCCAGCTGTCGGCCTCTCCACATACAGTCCACTTCAGATGCATGTCGGTCGTTGACAACGTTGACAAGGCCGCACCGAGAGCACCAAGGCGATGGACGACGGTGAGGCCTAGGAAAGGAATGACATGGAGGCAGGGCAGACTCGGAAGTTGTTTCCCACACGGAGGGGAGTACGACTGTACGAGGGTTTACTGGTTCGTCTGCCGTCGCCGGAGAATAACAGCAGGTGTGGGTGAGTAGAGGGATGGCTAGGCCAGCGATGGGAGTACGGTGGGGCGGTGAGGCCTGCGCGGCAGCAGAGCCGGCCGCGGGGAGGAGGGAGCAGGCAGTCCTGCCGACGCTTGTTTGAGCGGCTGGAGCAGGAAGAGCAGAGATTGAAGAAGCACGACAGCCGTTGGATGGCAATCCAACAGTCACTGCTTGTGCGTCAACCTTTTTTTAGGAAAGCCTCAAATCTGTGGAAAACAGCATACAGCCCATCTTCCATTATTTCTAATAATTTACAGCCCATTTGCTAATTCTTAAGGTTTTTTTGGAGCCCACATTCTTTTTGTTAGCATTACAGCCCATACTGTGGCCACGGTTAAAAAATTATACGAAATTTTGCATATTTCGGTGCGGTCCGAACTGTTTTTAATCCTGAAATTTTGACTCACATTCAAATTGATTCTAAAAATAAATGTATATCAATATAAAATCCAACAAATTCTCCATGCATAAAAATTAATGTAACTTAAAATCTTGAAATGAAAAAAAAGATATTTAAAACTAATTGCCGGTTTGATGTGTTTTAAAAATGTACAACTCATTTCTCATTACTGATGGGCCATTTTCTCGGCCAGCCGAATGAAAGCTCTCCTCGTCTTGAAAGATTTGCAGCCCAACAGGCCTGACAAAGCGACTTACTTGGCAAATCTGGGCTGTGGCCATGGACCCAGCTGTCAGCCTCTCCGCGTACAGTACTCTTCCGATGGAAGTCATTCCTTGACCATGTTGACCACACCGCACGGAGAGCACCACGGCGATGGACGACGGTGAGGCCTAGGAAGGGGACGACGCGGAGCGGGGGAAGACACGGCAGTGGAAGCCCGCACGGAGAGGAGTATGAGGGTTCACTGGTTCGGCTGCGGTGTGAGGCTGCCGTCACCGTAGGGCCTGGCTAGCGGTGGGAATAGTAGGGGCGGTGAGTCCTCCACGGCAGCACAGCCGGCCACGGGAGGCAGGAGCATGAGGCACGACCGGCGCTGGTTTGGGCGGCTGGAGCAAGAAGACCAGAGGTTAAAGAAGCACTACGGCCGTTGGATGGACATTGTACGGTCACTGGAGCTAGAATCGTTCATATTGACTAAGTTGACAAAGCCCTTCGTCCCCGTCAACTTAGTAGGCCCACAAGTCAGCCTCCCACCAAGGTGGGTCCCAGCTAGCAGGGGGGGTATTCATTTTTTTTGTACGTAATAAGGAGGCACTTCTGGTGGGTCCGAGCTGACAGCGGGGGGGGGACGTTTTTTTCATGAAATACGGTGGCCCGTCAGGTGGGTCCGATCAGTCAGGGGGCAAACGTTTTTTAGCAAACTACGGTGGCCCGTCCAGTGGGTCCCTGCTGTCAGTTGGAGGAATCATTATTTTCCACGTAATAAGGAGGCACTTACTTGCTGCGGCCGTGGACCCAGTTGAGGCTCTCCACATACAGTATACTTCCGATGGAAGTCGTTCCTTGACCATGTTGACCTCGCCACGTTCCGTTGCATGCATGCGTCCATGGGCGTGGTGCGTCACCACTGTCAGCCTCTTACGTACAATCATCTTCCGATGACTCTCGGTTGTTGACGACGTTGACCACACCGTGCCGAGCGCACCCAGACTAGAACGACCCGGAGATGGGGAAGACGGGGCAGTGGAGTCAGATGGAGAGGAGTGGGAAACTTCACTAGTTCGGATGCACGGCAGCACAGCCGCGGTGCCGCCCACGGGAGACACGAGCAAGAACAAAGGTTGAAGAAGGGAAGAAGGAGCACGGCTGTTGGATTAACATCCAACGGTCCAGCTGCTAGAATCATTTGTTGATTAAGTTGACAAAGCCGTGTGTACACGTCCGCTTAGCAGGCCCACAAGTCAGTCACCAAATCTGATGGGTCCCAGCTGTCAATGGGATGAATATTTTTTTTGCAAAACAAGGAGGCACTTCCTTCCGTGCGAAGATACAGCCGGTGGGTCCCAGCTGTCTGGTGGAGGAAACATTTTTTTCAGCATAATAAGGAGGAACTTTCCTTGCGTGCGACCATGGAACTCGTGGATCCCAGCCGTCAGGCTCTCCACGTATAGTCCTCTTCCGATGACTCTCGTTTGTTGACCACGCCGCACCGAACACAGCGAGACAGTGGACGACGGCGAGGCCCCTGACGGGAACGACTCAGAGATGGGAAAACACGGCAGTGGAGTCGCAGATTGAGAGGAGGAGAAGGGTTATAACTGGTTTTGTTGCAATTCATATCAAACTCAGGTTCACAGGACACGTTCATATTCATAGCCAACATTCACTATCAACAACTCAAAAGATTCATATATACACAAGCTCAGCATATCTATGCATCCAAATGATTGATAGATCACACGACAATATTCATACATAATTCACAAAAAGATTCAGATATACACATGTTCAGTATGTTTATGCATCCAAATGATTGAGATCACAGCCAATATGATCCATGGACGAACTTTAATTACCTAGGGTACAAACTGGTAAATGGTGTTCAATCAGAGGTACTTCTTGCTAAAATTAGTTCTTGTACGAGTAAACTTTCGAGTACATAAGAGGAAGCACAGACAATCTGAACTTTGCTTGTAGGTTTATCCTCAAATAGTGGCCTCGTGCCGAGGGAGGTTTGAGCAACTTCCCCACTACTTTCATCCAACTAGTTTACTGGCTCATCTTGGTCTTGTATCTCGCCAAAATTCTACATTGCAGACGAGAAAGGAGGCGGTTGAGAAAATGAACCACCCAAATTTTTTGTGCAGTTCAACTGAAATGGAGCATCCTTGGCGTGCAGACTGATTAAGTGCCAGATGAATATACGCGTCAACCAACTTGTCTGGAATCTTTAGACTCCATGCCATATAGTTCGCTTCCATATGTGCTGATAACCAAAAGGCACAAGTTGGGACCAAAGACTGGACTATGTTTTTCTGGGCTATGCACCAAGCAATATTTTTGGCATTCACTCTCCTAATACTTCAAGTTTGACAATTGGTTGACGCCGATTGATACTCGAATGAATATAGGCACTTCTTGTCAACATCGATGCTTGTCTGAGTGAACTTTGGAGTACATAGCAGCAGCATAAGTACCTGTCCATCTGATCATTTTGTGCAGTTCTACTGAAATCACCCGATGTAATGATTTGCCTGCGAGTTCAGGCTCCAAATTACTCCTTTATGAAATCGGCAAACAGTAGCACAATACCAAATTACCAATACATATGACAGGCACAATAATCAGGATAAAGACCAGTACCAACCTGTGTGAGGTAGCATATCAATTACTATTTCCTTTGACTGGAAGCCGAGATAAGCCAAGCGACTGACAGCAAAGGAAGAAAGCAAGCGGAGATTAGCGACTGACAGGAAAGGACGGAAGCTGTCGAGGCAATGAAGCACCCAAAGTTTTTGTGCAGTTCCACCAAAATCGAGCATCCCTGTTGGCACATATATTGAGAGAGTGAGATTACTGTAATAGTGGGACTAGTTGATGAAACATACACTAACAAATAGAAGCACCCTCATTATCTTAATGGGTAAAGTTAGCAACATAGTAGTCTTGCTTAAAGAGAGGTATTAGTTTATTTAATCAGTGCCAATTAGCTCAACTCAACACTCAAAGCATTGCCATTTATCATAGGTTGCAAAACTTAAAAGTGCAAAGATAAAGGAGTTTCTCATGACAGTAGCACGATACAAATAGAGATGACAGCAAACTAATATGGATGAAGGCCTTAGGCCCATACCAACCTGAGAAAAAAAGCTTATTCATGTAGTCCCATAAGAGATGATAAAGCACTCACTGGAATCACACAATAGTATATATTTTTGTGCACTTCAAATGTATGGTTGAAATCACTCTTGTTTACCAGTGCTGAGATTATATCGAAAGATTATCAAGAACTTCCAGCAGAGTTAAAGCACTGGCTGGGATACAGTTCATTGTATTGTCTTGTGTAGTTCCACTAAAATGTATGATTGGCACAACATGATCCCTGTTTGCACAAGTAGGAACAAGGTGAAACCTTCATTAGCTTAGTGAGAAAGGATAGGAAGACATTAGCATATTACTCAAACAGTAGCATCAAATTCATGATGGACAATACGCAAAACATTGCCTCATTGAACCAATGGCAATAAATTGACATGCAAAACAATAGCACTATTATGTCATGACACTAATAATATTCCCTCCCTGCTCCACCACATGATTCACCTCCATAGACAAACATTCACACGTACATGATTCAGCATAGGGTCCTACTAAAGATTTGTTTAACTCCAACAGGAAAATTAGGCAGTAATAAATTAGTGGTACTTAAGTACTCCTAATTAATTAAGTGAGACAGCAGAAGTGGAAGGGCTCCCTGGAGGATCGTCTCACATGTAAGGTAGTCGTTGCCGGAGCCCTTGAATAGCCTCGACTGAGGCCTCTGGCTTCAGCAAGATCGCCTTGGCACTGTTTATTCTTCTTCTTCTCCTCTTCATGCTCTGTTTCTCTTTCTCCTCACCAGTTGGTGAAACCAAGTACATGATTGGCCTTCTAATTCAGAATTGGTTTTGTCAGTGAGGGAGTACAAGTGTACTAGTAAAAAACAGCATTATTTTCTCATGGCAGTCGGAAAATAGAGATGAACACATGCATTAAATATCATTCTTACCTAAAGGAAGGTTATGGCGCCAATATGGATGATGAGGATTGGAACACAGATCTCCCTTTGTGCAGTTCCACCAAAATGAACCAACTGTTCCATCTGTCATTCCAATTAAACAGCACAAAAGTCACTTCTTTTAAGAAGAGTTTTGTGCAGTGCACCAAAAGGCACAACAGCAACCAGGTGAATTGGATATCCCTGTTTGCACAAAAAGGCACAGAGGAAACAGTCAGAGTCTCAAACAATTACAGGCAAAAACATTTGGCTAAACTTGTCAGAGTCTCAAACAATTATAGGCAAAAACAGTGGCATGGCTTCATTTTTACCGGGGACATTATATTAAGAACAACTAAGCCTGCGTTCGGTTCACAGGTTTGGTGCAGGATTTTCGTAGGAACATGATTCCTACAGTATTCTTTAACTTCCAACCGTTCGGAACACGGAAAGGTGAATAGTGTTTCATAGGAAAGCTGGTCTGGTAGTACTGATTCCATCGGATTAGAAACATCCATGCGTTGCTCATTTTTTGGGCAGAAGCCCGAGGCAGGCGCTCGCTGCCATGCATTAGACAGGTTGATGTGCTGTGTTTGCCGGAATAAAAATCAACCCATGTGTGGTACGTGAGGTGAGGACAAGAGTAGTCATTGTGCAGCTGAATAAACAAATAGCATCTCATACTGCCAAGCATGCTACTCTACAAAACAAATCTGTACATTTCGTAGTCCATCCGAACACATTCTCTTGAGAGTTTCCTCCGGTTCGCTGTTCCATAGTTTTATACCTACATTTCTTTCCTATTCCTCTATTTTCATCAAGACCTATGTTTTCTGCCCCTTTATTCCGACCGGAGCCTAAATATTTGGTATAAGGGCATGGGACAGTGGGTGCACTAGCAGTACAACACCATGTACGTAAACAGGATCATAAAGTGGTGATTCATAGTTTGTTGCCCCGAGAAACAAACATCCAAGAAACATATCTGGGTTGGTCCCATTTTTGTTCACTCTAGCCACCTACTCCTATGTGTGGATAGAAAATCTAGTCCTGGTCATACCACTGTGTACAACGTTACCCCTATATTTCCCTTTTCGACCAAGAGACCGGTTGGATGACCAGTCTGTACTACTTTCATCCCCTTTCCTTCCTGTTTGTACCAAGTCCGATGTACATACTAAATTCCCCCACCCCCACTTTATTTCAATGACAAGTATTTTCGGACGGAGGGAGTACAAGATTCGACTCCATGAAGTAGCTTTACCTCTAACAATAGAAGAAGAAAAAAGGTGATGTTGGACCATCCGATCGAGAGGGGCTGAGAGGTAGAAAATGATGCACATGCAGCAACGTAGCGAGCTGGGAAGTAGAGCTAAGGCGGTTTCGAACGAAGATATACCTGAAGGTCGTCGGGATGTGGATAGGTGGGCGGTGGGAGGTCGGATCCGCCCACAGGCAATGACGAAGGGATCGGAGGACCTCCCGCGTCGGCGCTCGGCCAGAGATAATGGTGCGGTCGGCAGTGGGTCTCCTCCCTCGCTGTCGTCGACGGCCTAAACGCTGCCCCTCCTCACCTTCTCCGGCGGAGGGGGATACGTCCGGATTTGTAACCAGCTGTGAGGATAGAAAGCCAGTGTTTTTTGAAGGGAGAAAGACAGTGTTACTACCCCTATCTTGTTTAGATCTGGAGAGGATGAGAGGGTGAATAGAGCAGCCCTAGCAAGCAAGCTCGGAGGCTCCGACCTATATATAAGTAGTGGCGTAGTTTTCCTTTTTCACTCCATCAAAACAATCGTTTAAAATTGTGTACTACTACAAGCCAGGTCGCGGTTTTTTTTAGTTGTTGATTGTTTTTTGAGATAGCTACCCGCTTGTTCCAAGTGGTGTTACGGTGTGCCAGGTCGCACTTTGTATCGTTCAAGTCTGGTACTACAAGTCCCTCCATTAAATGAACAACCACCCCCTCGTAAAAATTGTGAACAAGCCCACGGCTAAAATTAGCGGAAACGTGGGTTGCCCCAACATGCATTATTATTTATATTTTCTACTCCCTCCGTTCCTAAATATAAGTCTTTTTTATTAGCCACACCTAAGACAAGAATTTTTTTATTAGCAGTGAACCCCACATGTCATAGACACAAAAATTGTGGCAAGATTCCCTTAGGCAAGCCAAAGTGTGTCTAACAATTTGAGCAACTCAGGTTAGGCAAGTGTGGCAAGTGTGGGAAAAATAATGTGGCAACATAAGACAAACATAGTCACAATCCAAACAGCCCCGTGATTTTTTGTGACATGCATGAAAATTTGGTTAGTTAAATTTATAGTCAAAATTTGGCAAGGTGCATCAAATCAACACATGCAAGTATCAAAAGGAAAGTCACGGCATGCATGCATGCGTTGTACTCCCTCCGTTTCCAAATATAAGTCTTTTTAGAGATTGCAACAAGTGACTACTCCCTCCGTTCCTAAATGTAAGTCTTTTTAGGGATTCCACTACAAACTACATACGGATGTATATAGACATATTTTAGAGTGTAGATTCACTCATTTTGTTTCGTATGTAGTTCATAGTGAAATCTCTAAAAAGACTTATATTTTGGAACGGAGGGAGTACATACGAAGCAGAATATGTCTACTCCTACATACGAAGTAGCCCATTTGAAATGTGTAAAAAGACTTTTATCGAGTGCAGTGCTTTGATGTGTCGCGTCAACTCGTACAAGACCGAGAAATTTGATTACTACGACGCCCTCTCCCTCGCGGACTGAGCTCCGGTGCCTTAACTGCACCTGCCTTTGGCTGCATGACAGGTGGGCCAACCACCTGTTGGGCCCACCTGTCATGGACGCAAAGGCAGGAGCAGTAAGTAGAAGCTTTCGCTACACGCTATCCCTCCCGCACGAGGTGGACGGACATGCAGCAGTGGATTCGATACTGTAGAAGTAGGAGTAACATCATTGTTCGTCTTCTCGAAGAGGCGAAGAGCCAAGCGCAAACCGAACGTGGCAGTTGCGAACGCTCGCGTGGTGCGGTTCCTTGGAGTACTAGCCAGGCTCTTGCATGAGACAAAATTGCTATTGTTTAACAATTAAACTCCATTATCCATTGGTTGATACTCATTCTGCATAGGTCCACGCGCTTAGCACCGTTTCCTCCTGGGGTCACCAATGTTTATTTGCTAATTAATAGCATTCCATGCAATGAACTAGCCATTGCAAGTCATTAAAAGCATGCACACCTCTCATCTCTTATTGGTTGATACGTATGTCAAGAAACAAGAAACAAGGTAGAAGTTAATGCACCGCGCCTAAGTGTTTTGGGACTATTTGGTTTTCGTAAGATGACTTACACACCTAGACGGAGGGAGTAGTATAGACCTGTAAACCGGAAAGGAGTATTTGCCTTTCTAGAGATTTCAACAAGTGACTAGACTTCGGCTCAAAAAAAACAAGTGACTAGACTACACCGTGTGCAGTACCCCCTCCCTTCCGGTTTATAGGGCTCAAATCTCAAATCTCATGAACCAAGGCATTTTGCGATTGGAGGAATGTATCTCGTACTTTACAAAACTACCCTAATTAAACTCATGCATTAATTACGTAGTTCTCTCGTTTTCCTCTCCGCCTTGGTCGCGGTGCACAATATTGAGAGAGTGCTTGGATACGTTTTAGTCTCATGACTAAAAGTAGTGGGACTAAAACTTGTTAGCCTCATCCATGCTTGGATCCAAATACTAAAGAGACTAAAATCAAGTTAATGACATTTCAAAGCATCCGGGCCCGCGTGCCATCCACCAAATCACAGCGAGGTGCTACAGTCGAGACTCACCTGTCACCCCGGTGTGGCCGTCATGACCCGTCATATCACAAAACCCACACCTTTACCAGCAGTGGTAAGGTGGCCTCCAAGTTGGACTGGACGAAGCAACCATCATTTCATTGGAACGCTCGTTCAAGCCCTTTCTTCCCTTTCTTGAAGAAAACCTCACTCCAGGCTACTCACTTCTGCCATTTTTCTTCTCTACCGACGAAGGAAAGGTGGGCGAATCAGTTATGCTGCTATATTTTCATTCCAATAATCTTCTTTTTGCGAAGCACCGACCGATTCTCACATCCTATTCTTTTCCCGTTTTCATTGCGATTGTGGTTTCCTTTCGATTGCTTTTTGTTTGTCAGTTCATTGATGGATCCTGGAGCACTAGGCAAAGAGTTGCCGGCGGACAACCCACTGGAGACAGCGATCTCCAGGAAGCGAGCACCGACCAACGAGTTGACCATGTTGGCGGGCCAACCCATGGAGACGAAGAACTCCAAGAAACAAGCACTGGCCAAAGAGTTGAGGACGTTGGCGGACGAACTCCTCAAAGAAAGTTGGAAGAACAGCAAGGGCCCCACCGTGCCTACCCCAGGAACTCTGATTGCCACCTATGTGAGGCTCAAGACCGAGTTTGAGGAGATAGTCGCCGTTGAGAAGCAGTATTCCCCTGGCAAGGTGATGGCCCCCATCGAGGACGAGGAGATGGCCCCAGGAGGGATGAGATCCCCCGGTGAGCTGCACAAGGTAAAAAATAATGGCTTATTACCATAGTTGTGGTTTTTGATTATTTGCAATGTGCTTGCTTTTTTATTATTTGCAATGTGCTTGCTAATATGTTAGGGTTGTGCAGGTGCCGGTGGTTGTCCTTGATGATTCCGATGTCATGGCCCGTCCTGTTGGCATCGCCCCGGAGATCGATTCCGATGCCGCTGTCCATCCTGTGGACATCGCCCCAGAGATCGATTCCGATGTCGCGGTCAGTCCTGTGGACATCGCCCCAGAAATCGATTCCCATGCCGCTGTCCGTGCTGTGGTCATTGCCCGAGAGATCGATGACAAGAAATAGTTGGTCACGCTAATCCTTCAGGGTAGTTTGCATTGCCCTGTGTTTAATTACCAGAATGATGCGTGTTATCAAACCATCTTAGGGCTAGTGCACTGTCTTGTGTGGGCGGATCTTGCTACTTTTGTTTGATAGTGAATCATGCGATGAATCATGCGAACCCTCTCCGAGTTATGGAAACAGATGTATCCTCACCAGCTTTTGATGTAATATATGGCATGCTTAGATGTAAGTTTGAACTGTTTATCATATCAGCAGGGCTTGTTTGATGATTCTTGGTGTTAGTAGGCTAGCTACTGTGCGAGCTATAGTACTTGCAAAACACTCACCGAAGAGAAACGTTGGGGCTGATGAGCTCGTGGTACGCTTATACTTATCCCTCGTCGATCGACCAATAGCCCTAGCTCCTAAAATTGTAGGCTTAGCGATCGATCAGACAATAGTCGACATACATTCAGGCCTCATTTGGTTCATAGGGTAGGAAAATTGTAGCAAAAGTACAAGGAACGTGCAACACAAAATCATAGCAGTGCAGAGACGTACTCCCTCCGTTCCAAAATAGATGACCTAGGAGGGCTAGTTTGGCCTAGTGGGTTTCAGTGATATGACGTGGTACAGTGCCGTCCAGTCTTCGTGTGTGGTAGCAGTATTGCGGGTACAGTAAGTTTTCTTGAAGAAGCAGAATTCAACAAAGTCATGATGGTTCCTTCGTCCGAACGACTTACAGTGGGAAAGGTTGGGCCTGCGATACAACCGGGGTAGACCAGGATAATTTTGTGCATGGACGATGGACTAGGATGGTCGACGTCCCACATGTCGGCGAATGAAAGTATTCTTTCCGATATAGAGGACGACCAACGAGTATTCATTGTTTATTTTTGATGAAAGCTATTGTCTCCACTGTTACTCCTTGACATTGTCAATGCCTCTCTCTCCTCCACATAAGCGGGGACTACTTGTTATGCATGCAGCGGGCAGCTGGCGTCTTGAGGGGCCAGGGCAGTGAGAGCGGGCTCCGGAAGCGGTCTGGACTCCAGCATGGCCCACCTCACATTATCACCATCTATTTCTTAGAGTCCATGCGCAGCGGGCGGGCGATCTCTTCTCCCTCCCTTGTTTCTCTCTTCTCAGCCGACGCTCGCTGACCGATTAGATTTCGGCTATCGACGGTTTATTCAATTACGGTCCCACATGTCAGTGAAATTGCAAGACAACACATGTCCCCTCTGGTGAGCGGCGTGCGAGCTGGACTGTCAGGGTTGCGACACGTACGATTCGTAAGTGTGCCGCCTTTTCGCGCGATCGATCGATAGAAATCCAGAACAAATGACGAGGGCGGTGCTTTCCCGCTCGTTAGGCGGGCTAGTTCGAGTGATATGACATGCTACAGTGCCGTCCACTTGCTCCATTTTTATGTAAGCAAGAGTTTACACTCTTACGCGGGAGGAGTGCAAAACACCGCGGATCTGATTTTGATCGAGGGATAACTGTTCCCTGCCAAATAATGGAGGATTCGGCTCAAAAAAATAATGGAGGATGTTTGCGATTATAGCATGATAGTTAGGGCATCTCCAGCGCTGGCCCACAAATTTACACCGGCATCTGTCCGAGGACACTGATGGATGCCATCCGATGTTGCCCGCATACCTTTCGACAACTATATGAACTAACCGGACGAAATTCGTGCAAACAAAGCAAATTTCAAATTAACCGGATGAAATTCATTACATTTCGAAAACTTTTCCTACAAACTGGACGAAATTCATTACATATTTCGCACAAGCCGTACTAAACCTACTGTAAACCTAATCTAAACGATCGCTGGCACCCGACCACCATGTCCGGCCATGAACCGGAGAAAGCCAGCCATTGCCTTTGCCTCCTCCTCATCCGCCTCAATAACCTCCTCCTCCGGCCGGAGCACAAGGTTATGAAGATTTCCGCCTCCACGTCGCCGTCAAGCGGCTAATCGGTCGCCGATGTTTACCCCACCAAGCTTGGCATCGACTGAGTGGAGTAGCAGTGGCCTTCATGGGACCAGAGCGGCGGCGACCTACCGTGTACTACTCTTCCTCGCTGCCGGCTGCGCCCGCGCACGCCCGCCGGCTTCGTGGTCGCGGCGGCGGAGGGCGGCCTGGGGGGTGCCGGCGATCTCCTTTGTTTGCTCCAGTGACAGTACGTCGAAGAGAGCTTTGGAGCACGCCCGGAGTGGAGCCGCCAATGTCCCTCGTTTGCTCCTGCGACAGTATGTCCAAGAGAGCTTCGGAGCGCCAGGAGGCCATGGTTGAAGTGGTGCTGACAGAAGGAAGGGACCGGAGGAGAATAAGTGTGGGTCTTTGGCTATGGCTGGGAGCTGGGGCTCAAGTTAATATAGCGGGCGAATGGCAATGAGACGCGGCAGACGGATGGACAACTGGCGCCGGAGTAGGTTTGTCGGGCGTGAATGCGGACGCTGCTTCAGCGACTTAACTGCAGATGCGTTCGGGTTACTGACATGTGGGCCCAACGGGCGTCCGGCCCGCATGTCAGTGACATACCAATTGCACCTGCAGTTAAGTCCGGTGAATGCGGCATTGACATTCTGGAGAGACGGTGACCGTTTCAGGCGGGAAGCGCGCGCTAGCGATGGAAGGGGTTTCGGTGTGCAGTGGCACTAAGATCGGTCGCTCGCGATAGTACATACTCCGTACCATACTACCATAGTACCCTCTCTAGCTTAGGCTGTTTTATAGATTGTCGTTGTGATGGACGATATACATGAGCAAGGCGGTCCAAGTATGACCGTTGGTGTTGAGCCAGGTGAATACATGCTTGGCGTTCGCGTAGGCCTCCATCAAACGTCTAAACAGTAATGTCAGGCACCGCCGGGGCATGCAGGTGATGGGCTCGCCATTTGCGTTGCGCCATGAGAAGGACTTTGATTTAGTGGGCGACGTGCATGCATTAGCATGCTTTGAAAGCGTGAGCGTGAGTGTCTGACGCGAAGTATTTCATTTTCATTTGGCTGACGAGGGTGCGTTGCAGCGACGAGTCCGTGGTTTGATTCCCCACATACGCATAATTTTGGTTTTTACAGTATTTCTTTCTCCATTTACAGGTAGGCCCGCATAGATAGATAAAGAACACGAGCTGATGAGGCGCATGTGGACTGTTTGACTGGTCAACCATACAAATACGGAGCTATACACTGAGCCAGCGACCGTATAATCACCATATCTTGTATACAATGATCAAAGTGAGCTATCAAGACAAGTTCGATGACCGCCAATGCATTTTACTCGGTAATAAATGACTAGGATTGAAGGGGAATCCTAATTTGCTTCGTCTTCTGTCCTTGAGCTCTTGACAAACCAATGCACTATACGGTTGTCTAGCCACTCCACCCTAGAGCTCTCACCAAGCGTCGTTCATGCCACCGCGCCGCACACTAACCGGTAAGGTAGCGATGGCATCCCACCGTGCCGAGTTCCTCGCTGCCCACGAACGCACACAAAATGGTAGGGAAGCGATGGCATCCCGCCGTGCCGAGTTCATCGCCGCTCGCGACCTCACAACTATGTGGGAGGAATTTGAAGATGCCAAGGCCGAATGGGCGGTAGAGCAAGAGGCGGCCAAAGCCGCACAGAGGGAGCGGAAAAGTCAGAAAGCACTTAAGAAAAGAGAGGCCTGCCGCCGCAAGAAAGAAAAGTACGCACGCGCTGCTGCGGAGAGGTCGGCGGAGATCCAAGCATGGTGGGGTGTCGCCGACAAAGCCGGGAAGGAGAACGATGGCGTGTGGCCAGCATGTGAGAAGTAGTAGTACTAGTAGTTCGTGTGTGTGTCTGTGTCTGAGTACGAGCATGTACCAGTACTACCAGTTACTAATGTAGTTTTTAGAGCAAATTACCAGTACATTAGCCTAGACTAAATGGAAAAATTCCTATCCTATGCATCAAATGGCATCTCTTTCTCTATAGGAATTGAGATGCATGTCATCTCACTTCCTATGATTTTCATATTCATATCCTATGAACGAAAGGAGGCCTCTGTTGGAGTAAATACTGTAGCTAGTAGTACTGCCGGTACAGTAGTTTTCTTCAAGAAGCGGAATTCAACAAAGTCATGATGGTTCCTTCGTCCGAGCAACTTCAAAGTGGGAAGTGGGCCTGTGATTTGACGGCTCATTAGTCATTGTTACTGCGGCGCAACGACCTGGGTGACTCTCCCTTGGAGTTCTGCGTGCATGGCAAGTGGACCAGGATGGTCGACGTCCCACATGTTGGCGAACGGAAGTACTCCCTCCGTCTAGGTGAATAAGTCATCTTAGATTGTGCACCATGACCAAGGTGGAGAGGAAAATGAGAGAACTTAATGTTTATTTGCTAATTAATATCATTGCGTGCAACAAACTGACCACTGCATGTCATGTTTGATAGTCTCAAGTCATTAAAAGCATACATGCCCCACATATCTTGTTGGTTGATTCCTTTATTTATGTCAAAAAATAAGAAACAACGTGAGAGTTAATGCACCGCACCTATGTGTTTTGGGACTACTTGGTTTTCATAAGATGACTTACTCACCTAGACGGAGGGAGTATTCTTTCCGATATCGAGGAGCAAGGAAACCGCGTGGTACAGTATCACTGCTGATTGGTTCGCAAAAAAAATAGTATCACTGCCGATTTATAATTATTTTTTATTTCTGATGAATGCTAGCGTTTCAACTCTTAC
Source organism: Triticum aestivum (assembly GCF_018294505.1). NCBI lineage: Eukaryota > Viridiplantae > Streptophyta > Magnoliopsida > Poales > Poaceae > Triticum > Triticum aestivum. Next base: position 464,725,250 of record NC_057813.1, read on the forward strand.
GACGAAGGGTGCCAAACACGGCACGTGCTGGATGTCCCACACATCAGCGAAAGGAGGGGGACATGAACAGCGTGGTAGATCCCAGCATAAAAAAACAGCATGGTAGAGCGTCTCCACTTCTTCCACTTCTGGGTCGGAGACCACACGTAGTAGTACTTAGTTGTATGAACGATACAAAGTGCGACCTGGAGAGAAAGACACGTCTAGTTGGAAGGTCTCGGGGCATACACGTAAACAAATATAAAAGTTAGTATGTGCCTCCAACTAATATAGTAGTAGTAGAGTACTTAGGCACGTACTCCATAACATCACCGTGCATTGCACGTACAACATTTAGTGGTAGTACGTAGTAAGAGACAAATGCCGCCCAAGAGTGTATGGAGGGTGCATGAGTCCACACTAGTTTAGCACAAATACACTAGAAGCATGCATGAAGAGAGCATGCATGAAGAGGGGTGTTGAGTTGAGCATGCATGAAGAGGGAACAACTATGTTGAGACGAGAACGCAACCAAACACACCCTATATGCCACACATGTTCATACCATTTGTGCCTTTCTACTTCACTTACTGCGCTACATTACTCAGGTTCGTACGTCCACTCCTGGGTACATGTCTGTCTTGTATTTCCAGTGCCACGTGTTCTTCATATAGATGGAACGATCGTTGCATAACATGTGAGTCTTGATGCTAGATGTCTCGCGTGTTGGCAAAAGGATGAACAAAGCTCACATAAAAAAAATAGAGTGGAAGAACATAGATTCTGGACGACCAAGAAGGAGCAAGGAACCTCGTGGTGGAGCATCTGCACTCATAATATTTAATATTATTTAGCGATATAAAATTAACCAATCATCTCCAAAGTGGACTAGAAGAGTACGAAACACCGCAGCCCAGTGTAGTTACATCATACTAGTACATGGCTAACCCACGCTATCACCATATTTCTTGGCTTCCATGCGACACCTATCTCTAGTAATCCAGCAGCCTGTATCGCTTCTCCCTTCTCGTCTCTATCAAAGTGCGGCGGGCTGGCGTTTCTACCGTCTATTGAGGTCGGTTAACTATCACATGTTAGCGACATGCCAAGAGCATTCTAAAAAAAATTCCTTTCACGTTCCATTTTCAAAAAGAAAAAAATCCTTTCACATACGAATTTGCCTGTATGCTTTGAGCAACTTGCATGTCCTATACTACTCCTGTTTGATACTCTAACTTAGCTAGAGGTTAGACTAACTCATGACTAACCCTGAACTAACTGTAGCCAAAGAGGTGTTTGGGTGACAGGGTTAGATTGACAATAAATGCACTTCATGGAGAGAGAAAAGTGATTTTTCAATGGTCACAATGAGAACTATCTCCAGTTAGCACCTCTTGGGTGGGATAGTTTTTTTTGGTGGGTTCGGTGCAACTTGCTCCAATTTAAACCCTCATGCTTGGATACTTTAGGGCTATTTGAGCCCCAACTAGCTCAAACTAACTCTAACCCATGGATCCAAACAGGGCCTATGGCCAGTCTCGACGTGGAGCAGTCGCATGCACCGGGAAGCGGCGCTCTCTCGGTCGTCGCGTCACTTCAAAGCCGGCGCAAGTGAGAGGTCGCCTCCGCTCTGGCCGGGCATTAATGTGGCACTGACGCTCCAGGGCAACGCTGACCGTTTCACGCGGGAAGCGCACGCTGGCAAGGGAGTATAGGTTTTGAACCGTTTCAGGTGTACTAGTAATGGTTGCAAAACTACTCAATTATTGCACTCAGTTTCAGTTTCCTAAGAAATTGTGGTAAAAAACGTTACTCCACAGCCCGCTTCCCTTCTCCTTCCTGCTCGTGATTTACGTGGCCATGTTAACGTGGTTGTGTCAAAAAAATGTCACTTCCTGCTCGTGATTTGCGTTATATAATTACAAGTAAGATTCTCGTGCATTGCATGGAACATCAATATGCATTTTTTTACAAAACACCTATTGTGATTGACCCATGCAAGAGTAATCCCATGTGTAAAAACTAATGATATCTCGAGAATTTTATCGGAAAACTGGTATCTCGAGAATGTCATCGAAAAAATGAAAGATGAGAGATAAGGCGAGGAGGAGTGGAGTGTGGTGGTGACTGGTGGTCAGAATGGGCGGAGGCATGGGGATGGACGGCGCTGGGAGGCGGCAGCGGCCACCATGCATGCTAGATTGTTCCAGCGACTTATTCCTTTTTTAATTGCTGAGCAATGAGGTTGCCGCAGATAATGATGTGGAGAGAGTTGCGGGTATCTTTTGTAAAATTATCATAGTTTGCTTCCTATCCGTCAGATATAGATCATACGGTCTGTATTACAAGATGGCATGCACACCATCATCGCCAACTCTTTTCTTATAAGGGTACAGATGATAAGTTTGCTGACTACTAAAGTAAAGTGGAATCTGTCCATGTTATGCAAGTAAATAAAGGTGATTGTTTATCATACGGGTAAGGTTGGATGAAGGGTGGTAGGAACAAATGCTCCACCTAGAGCATGTGTGTGTGAGATGGAGTCTTAGTGTATGTGTGGTGTGTGTGTGTACATGGTACATGTGTGTGTGAGAGAGAGAGGGAGAGAGAGAGAGAGGAGAGAGAGAGATGGAGTCTTAGTTTGTGTGTGTGAGAGAGAGAGAGATGGAGTGTAAGTGTGTGGGGGGGTGCGTGCGTGTGTTTGTGTGTGTGTGTGTGTGTGTGTGAGAGAGAGAGAGAGATGGAGTCTTAGTGTGTGTGGGGGGGTGCGCGTGTGTGCGTGCGTGCGTGTGTGTGTGTCGCGAGGTCCTCTGTGGCAGATGTAATTTAAGTGTGCATGGCTTCATCATAGAGAGGTTATGTGTATGGCAGAGGCCACCAAAGATGGGGTGCAAGAGAGAAAATGCCCGTAGGGAGGGAAGAGAAAGTGCGTGCTTGTGAGAGGAGTCGACATCGAGAGAACGTGTGTGTTCGAGAGACACCAAGGAAGACTACTATATATCGATGGTGCATGTAGGCGGGAATTAAACAAAGGGATGGTCTTATTGGTTTCGGGGATATAGGGGAAGAGTGAGAGGCGCGCGGGGGGGGGGGGGTAGCTAGAAGGAGATTGTTAAGTGTGAGTGTGTGTTTTGCCCATCCAGGCGGAAGTTATGTGCACAAAAGAGGAGAACGATTCAATGTGACGTTAGGATTGAGGGTAATTAACTACGTATGGAGACATAGAGACCTTGAACATGCATGTGTGAGAGGTATACATGTATACGTGGGATGTGTGTGTGTGTGCGCGCGCGCATGATCGAGATAAAAGAAAGAAGACATAAGTCCTAAGATCAACGACATGGGAGAGACGGATCGGTATGACAATATGCATGCATGTGAGAATGCAGGGAAGAATGCCCAACAATTGAGCATGTGTTTTTGTCTTAAGAGATAGTGGTGTGGGCTGGAGCATGCATCTATGGCGAGCAGAGGGGGTGAGGCGCAACGATTGTGCAAAAGAGATCAACCTATAAATGCATATGTATGGATAGACGTATATAGTGTGGGTGATAGGAAGCAAGACTCCGTGCGAGAAAGAAATGTTGACGGAGAAACTACAGATAGATATAGAGATGGAGATGCTAGCTAGAGAGACATCCGTTAGTTTGGGTGTCGGACATGACCGTCGGGTGGTTCAAAGGGTGAAGTTATATATGTGTGTGAGAGGGCACTTGACTGCATGTAGAGAGAAACATATGTAGTGTGCGTGATAGGAATCAAGAGTGAGGGCGAGAAAGAAGGTTGATGGAGAAACAGGTAAATAGAAAGATAAAGATGCTAGCTAGTGTGTGCTAGAGATAGGAGTCGAGTGGATCAGAAGGCTGGGTTATGTGTGTGGGTGTGAGAGAGATAGAGAGAGGGTGCATGTGAGTCACATACAAACAGATATCAGAGAGAAATGAGATCCAGAGAGATGGAGTTTTGTGTCTGCGAGAGAGAAAGATATTTCACAACGAGAGTGATAGCTAGAGAGACATATGAGGGAACGCAAGATATCTCTAGGGAGAGAGGGTGTGTTTGAGCGACATACAAGAGAACAATGGAGAAATATGAGACCCTGGGAGACGGAGTTTGTGTTTGTGTGTGAGAAAGAGAAATTGAAGAGGAAGAGTCGTAGGTTCTCATATCTAAGGAGCGAAAGACATCTCTGTATGAGGGGTGTGCGAGTGGCACACATGGGAATAGTTGAGAGAAATGAGACCCCGGGAGACAAAGTTTTGTGTTTGTGTGAGAGAAAGAGATTCCACATGGAGAATCATAGCTAGAGACACATAGCAGGGAGCGCGATATACTTAGTGAGAGATAGAGTGATGAAGGTCGAGGGAGAGAGTACCGTCAGTGTGTGACGAAGATAAAAGATCATTGTCGACATACAGGTAGCACGAGAGATGCCTGAGAGACGATGAATGCGTATAGGTCCAGAGAGATAGTCCTATATAAGCATGAGTGATAGCTATATGAGACGAATATCTGGATTAAAGGGGATTCAAATATTTAAACTGGAGATCACGACATCGATAATATCATAACGGAAATTGGTGTATCAAACATGCATATTCATTTGAATTTGGGCACACGTGTAATGTTATATAGTTTATCAATATTGGTGATCCATATATTCTTCAATTACAAACAATGCATGGTTTATATGCAATTAATGTCTAAACGGGATTACACTATATGTTGCATGTGTGAAACACATTATACTTGTTTGAGAAGTTAAAAAACCCGCATGAAACACACATTAATTGGAGACAGTTAGCAAGAAATCGACCTCTCTCATCCGCGCCTTCGGACCGGGATCCTTGCATCCCGTCCTCTCGCTTCATCCCCGCCGTCGTCCACCTTGCCGGCGCCGCTCCTACGACCGTCTCATCCACCGCGCCCCGCCGCCACCGTCTACCCTCCTAGATCTGCTTCCACGCCGCCGACAGCCATCGCTACCGCAGCACCGTCAAATTCTCAGCAGATGCGTACACGGCGCCGCACCAGAGGTGGTACTCTTTCGTATCTGCTCAACTTATTTATTGCAGCAAGAAAATAGATCGCCACTGCTTTACTCTAATTTCTTGTCTTGGTTGCGAAGTTGCCTTTGTCCGATTTGCACCTTCAGATCCTGCATGGCACGCTCAACACTATACTCCCAATGCTTATGGTTTTCCCCTTTTATATTCCACACTAGTTAAATCACAGTAGACTAAATTTCAAAATTGGGTCAGTCGATTTTTTAGAGCTCTCCGGAGTTCGCCGGTGTGATCCAAGGGGCTCGGGTGGTTGTGGGGCCTCGCCGAACAAAGAAAACTCGACGCGGGTGGGGGGTGGGGGTGGCGGAGGAACACAGGCGATGGGGGCCGGTGGTCCGGCCGGCGGCCCGTGCGGTGTTCTGTACGGGAAGAATCAGAGACGAGGAAGAAGAAGGGTTAGGAGACGTAGGATCTTCATCCAACCGCCTGAAATGGTCGAGAGACAGCTGGGAGTTGCATTCTTAATGCACTCTGGTTCATCATGTGTGGGCACTGCGCAACCAACATTTTATTATCAAAATCTGCTTGCTCTTCTTTACCATGTTCGATAGTGCTGCTCTGTACGTGATCGATAGGCTTTCAATTACTAGCGGCAATACAACACCATATTTTCAAGCAAGTTCCACTTTCCCGATTTATATATCGTGGTTATGGTGTACCCCTGTTATGTACACTATGATCTGCCTAGTTGTTGTGTGCTCTTGTTATCATGGTTTGGCAATAAACTCTCTATACAGTATATTATGTACCTATCATCTGCTAGCTATCCTTACTTCTGGAGCCTATTTTTTTGTGTACTTCTAGATTATATAAATGCACGCACGATATTACAGCACACATGAGCTCTCTCATCAGAATCCAGTGATAGCACATAAGTGTTTACAGGGGCGCCCCTATATTAGAATATCATCTGCATTACAAAGATAATCTCACAACTATTTATGTTTTCATGGTTCTTAGATATTATAGGCAATTACAGTGAATATCAGAATCCGCGCATCAGAAGAATATTGTGGAACACTACAATGACTTACAAAATTGGCACCAAGGCATTGAGTGCCATTCTGGAAGCAATGAAACTCGTACGCTCCCCACCTGTTGATTCTTGTTCAGAATATCATCCTAATGACTATTCTAACCTCGAGGAGTCAAAGGCAGATGGCCTGTCCTGATCACCCATCAAGGTGTCTGTTCTAATTTGGCAAGGTTTTATTGATTGCGCGTATCTTGCATATGTTGTCTTGCATTTCTTCTACTTTGTTGCACCACCATCTGCTTAGTTTACTCATCATATAACTCGAGATGCCATGCCCATCCATTATCAATACATATTCCATCTGTCGTCATACCATGTTTTTCCACTCAATTGCTGTTCTTGTGCATCAGACATCAAAAAGGAAGAGGGTGATTGCCGAACCTGAAGGAGCACCAGCAAAGTCCTTGAAAAACGTGGTGGTGCCGGAGAAATCAGATAGCGCCCCACTTATATTGGTTGTACAACCAGTGACACAAAACATAGGACCGACTCCAGCAGACTGTACCCATACTTCACTGGCCACACCACTAGCCCCACCACACAGGACCTGCACTCCAGCAAAAGGTATACCGGTTTCATTTGCCATAGCACCAGCCGTACCACAGAAAAATCCCACTCCAGCAAAAAGTACAGCAAGTCCACCGGCCGAAGACATATCCCAACTGCAGAGACGGCCAATTCCTGCAGATTGGAACCCCATTCCATTTATTCTTAGTTTAAAAGAAAATGTTTTCAATGTTGTTAGGGACTACGTGCATATATTCCCATCATGGGAAGATTATAGTGAAGACAAACACCATTTTCACATCTTCCTGTCCAACTTACGTGTAAGTGCTATTATTCATGGTTATTATTTTCCTGTTTTCTGCTGATCGGACACATCAATGATTTACATTACATTGTTGTAACTAGGTGAGGGTCAATCTGGATAGTCATGACGAGCAAAGCTTGCTTGTGCTTTTCAAGGAAGCATTGCAGCAGTATCGGTGTTACCTGAGGAAATCACACTTTGATGGCAAGTCTATAAACAAATTTCCGGTGAAGTCTCCTGTGCTAAATTTAGAAGACATTGAATGGAAAAACCTTGTTATGCACTGGTCTCGTTCCCAGGATGAGCTACTGTCTATGAAATCACATGACAATTTGAACTTCTACTTTTCCGCATGTGCCTTACGGATCTTTTTTGCAGGAAATCTGCTCGAAGAAGAATTCTGGTTTGAAAAGAACGACAGGATATCACAAATATGTTGCCCGCTGCTTTGCTCTTGTTAGTGCCTATTGTCCTGTATCACTGTACTTGCATACATAACTGGTTCATTATGTGACAGCAGTATGCATGATAGCTTGCTTATCAATTGTTCGCTCCAAATTATCTGATTTGTATGAATGGTTACATTAGTGTAAAATATATCCAATGCCAATGAATTTTTTTAGATCTGCATTGTTCTTGTAAGTACATGTTGTCCTTTATCAGTGTACTTATATTGATAGGTAGTTGTTCATGTACCATCACTCTACAGCTTATTTTCCTTTTCCCTCCATTTTCTACACATCAGATCTATATTTACTCTTACCATAAGGTTGGTACTGAAGAAGTTTAGCTGTGCATTGCTCTTGGTTGTGCCTTTTGCCTGTATCGATGCACATACATTTATAGCTACCTGGTTATGTAGCATCACTCTTCATCTTATCTTAAATATTCTCCATTTTTTCGTATATTATCACATCTATATTTACTCTTAACAAAATGTAGAATAAAGGCAATGCTTATGAAGAAGATTCTGTGCTAAACTTCTTGAATTGCCCCCCCCCCCCATCAGCATGGACAAGGGCTTTATAGAGCGTGTCTTCACCAGTAATGTAAGTTTGTCCTTCTCAAGCCTTCAAACTTTGTTGTGTATATTTGGTTAGGCATGACTGCAATAGCTGTTTATTTTTGGTGTTTGCATCAAATTGCATGTTTAAAGTTTATTATGTAGTTCATAAACAAAAGTTTGTCCTTCTCAATTTAAGTTTTCAGTTGTACAACCAAGTTCCTTCTTCATACCATGTAAATTAAACTATACAGAGCAAGTGATCTTCTTTTGCACTGCATGTATGCTTCTGTTCTTCATCCGTAATCCAGTGGTGTGGTGAACCTACCCACTACAACACAATGTCATATTCTGCAATGTCTTAACTATGAACAATGTCATATCATTCTACTATTATTTAAACCGTCTCTTTATTTGCAAATATGAAATGGGATAAATTGACAGCACACTAACCATTGATACTTATGAGTTCTTGATCTGTAATCCAGTGGTGTCGTGAAGCTGCCAACTCCTTCACAATGTCATTTCCTGCCATGTCTTGACCTGCACAATACCATATTGTGTTAATGCAATTTTAAACTGTGTCACTTTATTCGTCAGTAAGAAATGTGATGAATTGTCAGCACGAATATTTTTATGTGCAAAACCTGTCATCTGTCTGCTTGTTTATCTTTTAGAGTGAGGAAGATATAAGTGTTGAACAAGCGCAGTCTCATCATCTTGCTCAGCTGCTTGCGCTGCAGCTCCCCAGCAGGGCTAACCTTTCTTGAACTCTATTGAAGTGCTATCGGTTTTGTATATTATTTTGTCGGTGTGTTTATTTGCACTCGTGGCGATCTTTGATGCCCAGTGTATGTAATCTGCTGTCTGCTTGTGCTTTATTATCATAGTGACGAACTTTGATGCCCAGTGGATGTAATATGCCGTAATTTCCTTATTGTATAGTCCAGGTTTTTTCTTATTCATGATGCCGCAGTTATTTTACTGTATATATATCCTGTCTTCGCAGTAAACCGGCCAAACCATAAAATTACGGTACATAATCGGGCCGTCATGCAATCACGATGTATGATCCGCATCATGGGCCCCGTCAAACTGGCCAACTAGTAGATTCGGGCCTTTAATAGGCCGAGTAACCCCCGGCCCTCTTTTCGCAAGAAAACTCAATGGGCTTTTAGGAGGCTGAGAAGTAGGCTGGGCCTAAAACGTGCCGAATAGCTCACGGGCCGGCGGCAGCCCGAAAAGGACCCCGGCCCATGATTGTGTGAATCAATTCACGGGCTTTTAATAGGCCAAAGTTGTCTCAGTCCTTGTTTGGCCCAATCAGATATCGGCTGGGAGCAGGCCGGATGCAAACCGGGCGGTAGTTAGGCCCAACTATATGACGGGCTTTTAACAGGCCGAAATTAATATAGGACCAAAATGTTAAATGGGCCCTTAACAGGCCGAAACTAATATCAGGCCGAATTACTAAATGGGCCTTTAGCAAGTGGGCCCAAAAGCATAGCGTCCAGTCAACGGGCCGAATCTGATATGGGCCATAATTGAGCCCAAAGCATCTTAAAGGGTCGGACCTGATCTGGGCCGTGATTTGGCCCAGAAAGTGCGAGGCTTTTAACGGGCCGGATCTTATATGGGCCATTATTAGGCCCGGAACGTGGCAGGCCATTAATGGACCGGATCAATTATGGGCCGGCATTTGGCCCAAAACATGACAGCCATTTAATGGGCCGGCCTACTAGGGTCCTCAAAATCTTGTGGGCCTACAGATGGGCCGGCCCAATGTCGGCGAAATCTCATGGGCCTTTAGCTGGGCCGGCCCATTATGATCCGCAAGAATTTTGTGGGCCTTTACCTGGGCCGGCCCATTATGGCACACAAAAGTCTTGTGGGCCTTTACCTGGGCCGGCCTATTATGGCCCGCGAAATCTTGTGGGCCTTTAGCTGGGCCAGCCCATTATAGTCCGCAAAATCTCGTGGGCCTTTAACTGGGCCGGCCCATTATGGGCCGCAAAATCTTGTGGGCCTTTAGTTGGGCCGGCCCATTTAAACTTGATTGGCCGTGCCATGTGTCGACGTATCATAGGCGCCTTCTGTCCAATGAGTGGATGACATCTGTCCCAACGATGAGCCGACACGTGTTTCCTCCAGCCAATGATGATTTTACACGTGGAAAATCCCCATTGGTCGCGGCTGTTAATGGGTTATCGGATCCAAAACCCGACCCGATAGCTTAACGGCGTTCCGTTACGGTGGATGCCACGTGTCGGTCACCCTTGATGAAAGCACTTCTGTGACGCACGATTTATCGTCATGGAAGTGGACACTTCCGTGATGATAATCTTGGTAATGTCATGGAACACTTCTACGACATCACAGGTATGACTATCTTGATTCTGTCATAAATTTGTCATGGATGTACATGCATGACAAAAAACGCGACCTACTGTGACAAACACGTATCATCACGGAAGTGTATTTTTTTTTGTAGTGTGGGTTAGGGCCCACTAAAAGAAAACACCGTTGAAAAAGGATTGTCGAAGAGATAGATGATGCATCGGAACAATTGAAATATTTGAATGAGGTGATAACCTCGAATTAATTGAAGGCAAAAACAAATCTTCTGAGCTGTCTTCAGCACTCCGGAATGATTAAATGGCGAGAGGCGAACAAGCAAGGGGAACACTTGATCCAACACAAATAATATGATCAACCCAAAAAACTTGAATTGAGTCCACCGGAAAAGGAAGAGATGAGGAATGACGAACTAGACAAGAAACAACCGGTTGAAACAATTGATGAAAGAGTGAAGAGGCTCCGCACGAATGAAATTGATGCTCGAATAGACACGCAGACTCCTGAAGAAAAGGGGAGGGAGGGCGGGAAAAATAAAGGCAACTTGGAATGGGGAACCGACGAATAACTTGAAGACGAAAACACCGGTTGAAATAATTGACGAAAGAATGCAAAGGCTTCACACGAGTAGGATGGATACTCGATCATGGACTCCGGCTCTGAGAAGAAAAAAGGGTAGGCGGGTGGTAAAAAAAGAAAACAACTGAGGACGATATTGTTTATCTTTAGACGACATTGCTTCCCCGTCCGAGAAAGAGCTGAGAATTGATCTTGGCAAAACAAAGAGGGTCGAATCGTCTTGACGAGAAATGCATCGGATGAAAAGAGCTGAGAACCAACGATCAAAAAACCAACTGCGTGATCCTAAAAAAAATTGAACGGAAAGAGGAGTAATGCAAAGCACCTACGTCAAGATTCATCACCAGAGCGACGAAGGGGCATAGGACTAAAAAGAATTCCTACTCTCCGATATAAGTGGACTCCAGAAAAAGTTTTCTTCTAGACTCGACAACGGCCAAACTACGATCAATCAAGGGGGCTCCTATAGTCGGTCGAGGCTCTGATACCAACTTGTCATGCCCAATATGCGATCCTATCCAAGAGGAACTCAACGGTCCCACCAAGGATAGAGTCGCATATTGAAACGCTTTTGCCAGGTGGATATCATTACATCGTACCATTACATAATAGATGGGGATACATACAAAGGGCATACAATGCCACATGAATACAACAACATCATACACAAGAGCAACATCCGATTACGGATGAAACATAGACAGAAACTCAAACGACATCCACCTTGCTAGCCCAGGCTGCCGACCAGGAACCTATCCCATGTACGAAGAAGAAGCAGAAGAAGAACCCCAAGACAAGCATGCATCACTCTCACGTCATGATCATCGCAACCTGTACCTGCAACTATTGTTGTAGTAATCTGTGAGCAACGAGGACTCAGCAATCCCATTACCATGGGTATCAAGACTAACAAAGATTAATGGGAAAAGGAATGGATAAGGGGTGAGGCTGCAGCAAGCGACTAAGCAATGTATGGTGGCTAACTTACGAGTACAAGAATAAGATGAGAAGCTATGCAAACGGTCGCAAACTAGTAATGATCAATAAGTGATCCTGGACTACTTGTGTTCAAACATAACCCCACCATGTTCTCTTCTCGACCCACTCGAAAAAAGACCGTCACGGTTACGCACGCGGTTGGGTATTTTAATTCGAATCTGGTGTCAAGTTCGCTACAACCGGATGTTAAAACTCCCATCTAACACATAACCGTGGGCACGGCTCTCGAAAGTTTATATCCTGCAAGGGTGTCCCAACTTAGCCCATTACAAGCTCACGATCCGCGGAGACAATCCTCCATCACGGGACATCCAATTAGACTCTGGATCCCGGTGCACAAGACATTTCGACAATGGTAAAACAAAACCAGCAAGACCGCTCGAATGTGCCGACAAATCCTGATAGGAGCCGCGCGTATCTCGTTCTCAGGGCACACTGGATGAGACAAGCTATGAGTAAAACCAGCCCTCGAGTTTCCCTGAGGTGGCCCCGCAGGATGCTCGGTTCGGACCAACACTCAGAGGTGCACTAGCCTGGGGGGTTGATTAAGAAATACTAGGGGTCCGGAGAAAAAACTCCTATTTAAGTTTTAGTTGTTATTAGGCAAATGGAAAACCAATGTTGGGCCTTGCTAGAAGAGTTTTATTCAAAGCGAACTGTCAAGAGGGTCCCATACCCCTCACCGTGTTAGGGACGCAAAATCAAGGAACATAACACCGATATGACGAAAACTAGGGCGACAAGAGTGGAACAAAACACCAGGCAAAAGGCCGAGCCTTCCACCCTTTACCAAGTATATAGATGCATTAATTAAATAAGAGATATTGTGATATCCCAAGATATCCATGATATCCATGTTCCAACATGGAACAATCTGCAACTGCACCTGCAACTAGCAACACTATAAGAGGGCCTGAGCAAAGCGGTATCCTAGCCAAACAAGGTTTGCTAGGAAGGGTGAAAAAGGTTAGAGGTTGTCATGGCAATTTGGGAGGCTCGAAAAAACAAGTGGTAGGAAGCACGACATAGCGATAGCATCGAGACAACTAGCATAGCACTGATAGTAGTGAGATCCAGGGTAACAGTCATCTTGCCTGAAATCCCGCTAGGAAGAAGAACGAGTTTGTCGGTGTTCTGGGAACGGGGGTCCCTAGACTTGCCTTCCTGCGGCCCGCGGCGTGGCTCCACCAGGGGCCCAGTACGACCCGTCTTCATCAACCAACACTCAAGACCCTCGCGAGGGGCCAAGCCTCGCGGGGCGGATGACACCAGGCCTCCACAGGAGCGGCCTCACTAGGCAGGCTCGCGAGGGGGCGGAGATATCAAGGCAAGGGGTACCTCACAAGGTTCCTGTGACGGAAGCCATGACGACCAAGGCCAGGTGGGCGCCAGCACGCGCAGTGTCCTCGTTTCCCCTTTGGTGATAAGGGTGCAAGCACTGGCGCGGAGTACCGAGGCATCAAGCAAAGGTTTCCATATCGGTGCAACAAGACCAAGGCCAGCAGGATGGCAGGACGGAGGTCATCATGGAGCCCAAGACGGCGTCACCACCAGCGCCTTTGACAGGCGAAGACCACCTTTAGTCAGGATAGCTTGTACTAGTTGTCCCCTTTCAAAATGGCCGTTGTTGGATCCCTTCCCACTCAATATTTGGGGAGAGGACCAGGCCCTCTATAAATAGGGCTAACTACCATAGCAGAGAGGGATCCGAACTCAGTTCATCTACACACCACCAAGCACAAGAACACCTCACCTCGCGAGGCTGTTCTTCCCTTGTACTGTTCATCATTAGCCCAAGAGGCAATCCACCACACCACACACAGGAGTAGGGTCTTACACCACAACGGTGGCTCGAACCTGTATAAATCTGGTGTCTCTTGTGTTTCTCATCGTGCTAGCTTAGAGATCACGGTGAGGCTGACGGCGTGTTTCGGTAGGGGGGAATCTTCGTGCGCACCCCAATGTTCGAACCTTAAGGGTTTTGCCAGAACCCAATATCCGACATTTGGCGAGCCAGGTAGGGGTGCACCGGAATCTTCTTTCCGCTAATCTGCATCCCATCGCTTCGTCACATCCATGGCGGACGCCCGCCGGGCCCGCGCCGAGCGTCGGGCTGCTCTCGCCGCTTGCGTCGCCCAGACGGCTCCCATCGGCAGGCCTCCTCGTTGTTCTTGGTCGCCTGCCGCCGACGCCGCCACCTTCCCGGCGGGGAACGAGCAGCAAGCATCTTCGCTGCACCCCTCGGTGTGGCGGGAAGGCCGCACCGCCACTCCGTCGCTGACCCCAGCTGGCTTGTCATGCCACACTCGTTGCGCCCCCACGGACGCGTAGGTCGCGCTGCTTCTAGCACATGAGCTCCTACACTATCGCCCCGTCAACGACCTCTACGAAGAATGGCTTGCTCGCATCACCGAGCTCATCAGCGCCGCAGGGGGCTCTCCCGCACCGTCCCTCTCGCTGCCTCGCCCTCCTCCAGGTACGGGCGATGTGGCTCAGGGAGCGCCTCCACCACCTCCGCAACAAGACGGCGCCCTGGCTCCAAGGTGCGCGGCCCCTGGACGTGACCCACTGCATCTAGCGCCCCACTCAACAAGAAAGAAGCTGCCAAGAAATCCCTCGACCTCAAGAAGGCGCCCCCGTGCTCCCTGCACGGGCGCGACAGGACCGCGTACTGCCCCTGGCGGCGGTGCGCGGGTACCATCAAGAGCAAGCTCTGCATCAGCAAAGGCCTCCGGTGACCACATCAAGTTGTCGCGCCTTCACCATCGAGCTGCGTAGCATCGCCTGGCCGGGCAAGTTCAAGCCGGACCTGCCTCCTCGCTATGACGGCACAGTCGACCCCGCGGAATTTTTGCAGCTCTACAAGCTGAGCATTGAGGCAGCCAACGGAGATGAGAAGGTCATGGCGAACTCTTTTCCCATGGCACTCAAGGACGGTGCCCGTATGTGGCTCCTGAACCTGCCTCCCGGCTCGATCTCCTCCTGGGACAAGATGCGCAGCCGCTTCATCGCCAACTTCTAGGGCACTCGCGACCGCCCCCCGGCCGCGGGTGACCTGCGCCGCATCAAGCAGCAGCCTGGGGAGACCCTGCAGAAAATACATCTAGCGCTTCAACAGCGCCCACCTCAAGATCCCCTAGGTGACGGACGAGGCCATCATCTCAGCGTTCTCTGATGGCGTCCGTGACGTCAAGATGAAGGAGGAGCTTGCCATCCACGAGGATCTGTGCACATCTCTGGAGCTGTTCAACCTGGCGACCAAGTGCGCAAGAGCTAAGGAGGGACGACTCTTCCTCCTCGAGCTTCCAGCTACTGACCCAGAAGAGAAGAAGACCAAGGCCAAGGACGTGAAATGCAAGGGAGTAGCCATGCTTGTGGCAGAACTAGACACGAAGCGCGGCAGGGACCAGCCGGAGTCATCCAAGGGCAGCCGACCATTCTGCGCTTACCACAACCTCCACACCCACAACACTAGCGACTACCAGGAGCTCAGGGCCGTTCGAGAAGGACACTTCGGTCGACGCCCCGAGCGCAACGACCGGGGCTATGGCCGAGGAGAGTACAAGGCAGAGGACGATGGGACGATCGTGGCCCTTGCCAAGAGTGGCGTGACCAACCTCGTGAGGATCGCTGGCAGGACCAGCCTCGCAAGGGCGCTTGGAGGGATCAGCCTCACGAGGACCGCCCGCAGGGCAACGCAGGCCTTCCTCCTCTACCGCCGCCGCCAAGAAGGAATGACGACCATCATCAGGACAAGGGGGATGGGGGCTTCCAGGAGCCCCGTTGCTATCACTTGCATCTTGGGCGGGCCTCAGGCCCAAGCCACGCAGCGCATATTCAAGCATTTTGCTTGTGAGGTGAATGCAATCCTCCCCAGGCTTGAGGCCACGCGCCCGCTCAGGTCGTCAAAGTGTGCCATCACCTTTAGCTCGGCAGATCAAATCAAGTGCGCGGCTACTGCTGGCATCCTCCCGATGCTCTATTCACCAGTCATCAGCAACGTGCAAGTCACCAGGACCCTCATCGACGGCAGCGCAGGGCTTAACGTCCTGTCCGTTGAGATGTTCGACAACCTCCAAGTGTTGTATGATCAGCTCCAGCCTACCAAGCCTTTCTCAGGAGTCACTAACGGTTCCACCACCCCGATAGGGTAGGTCCACCTCCCTGTCACCTTCGGCAAGCGCGACAACTACCGCACCGAGATCATTGACTTCGATGTCGCCCACATCCACCTGCCGTACAATGCCATCCTCAGGTATCCAGCCCTGGCCAAGTTCATGGCAGTGACCCACCACGGCTACAACGTCCTCAAGATGCCAGGAAGCGGCGGGATCATCACGGTCCCCTGCAAAGAAAGAGATGCAGTGTGCTCCCTCGAGCGTGCCTTCCAAGCTACATCAATCAAGGACCCGGACAGCAAGGGCGAGAACCCTCCGGAGGCCATCCCCAAGAAGAAGAAGAAACCGCTCCATGCAAGGCCTCAAGAGGTCGGCATTTCAGGTGGTGCCGCGTCAGGATCAGCGCCCGTGCAAGGGGCGCCTCCTTCCATCGCATAGGAAGGCGTGCCCGGCGCCCACCTCGGGCAGGGCAAGGGGGCTCTCTTCTGGAGGGCCTCAGACCTTGCCAACATCACAAGGGAGGCGCTCGGGCACCACTTGGAGGCGTGCTATGCGGCATGTTTCTCTCAGGAAGGCACAGGGCGTGGGGAGCCCAACGTTCAGGAGTTCATCACCAAGACCACTCAGGAGCTTCAGGAAGCAAGAGCCATGCGTGGCGATCGCCGCTTGCCTGGCGTGGCTCCCCATCCAGGCGAGGATGGTGGGCTGCACGTCTGCATCGACGTCCCAGGGCTCAATCGAGCCGCATCTCAGGAGCGCCTCTGGCCTTCGCGTGTGGGACACTGCCAGTGTCGGCGTTCTGGGAACGGGGGTCCCCATACTTGCCTGCCTGCAGCCTGCGGCGTGGCTCAAGTGGTGGCCTAGTATGGCCCATCTTCATCAGCACAAGACTCAAGACCCTCGCGAGGGGCCAAGCCTCATGGGGCGGATGTAGGACCTTGAAGTATGTCTAGAGGGGGGTGATTAGACTACTTGACCAATAAAAACTTAACCTTTTCCCAATTTTAGAGTTTGGCGGATTTTAGCTACTTTAGGAAAAGTCAAGCAATCATCACACAATTCAAGCAAGCATGCAAAGAGTATATAGGCAGCGGAAATCAAAGCATGCAACTTGCAAGAAAGTAAAGGGAAGGGTTTGGTGGATTCAAACGCAATTGGAGACACGGATGTTTTTGGCGTGGTTCCGATAGGTGGTGCTATCGTACATCCACGTTGATGGAGACTTCAACCCACGAAGGGTAATGGCTGCGCGAGTCCACGGAGGGCTCCACCCAAGAAGGGTCCACGAAGAAGCAACCTTGTCTATCCCACCATGGCCGTCGCCCACGAAGGACTTGCCTCACTAGCGGTAGATCTTCACGAAGTGGGCGATCTCCTTGCCCTTACAAACTCCTTGGTTCAACTCCACAATCTTGTCGGAGGCTCCCAAGTGACACCAAGCCAATCTAGGAGACACCACTCTCCAAGAAGTAACAAATGGTGCATTGATGATGAACTCCTTGCTCTTGTGCTTCAAATGATAGTCTCCCCAACACTCAACTCTCTCTCAATGGATTTGGATCTAGTGGAAAGAAGATTTGAGTGGAAAGCAACTTGGGGAAGGCTAGAGATCAAGATTCATATGGTAGGAATGGAATATCCTGGCATCAACACAATTTACCAACCTCGGTGGGACCGAATTGTTAAACTCGGTCGGACCGATTTAGTAAACCTAGTGACCGTTAGTGATTTTTGGTGCAACCGACATGCATCTCTGTGAGATCGATTCAATTAGGGTTAGGGCATAACGTAATCTCGGTAAGACCGATTACACAAACTCAGTGAGACCGATTTGGTAATAAGCTTTCCAGAGAGTTGGTCAGGTAAACTCGGTGGGACCGATTTGCTCTTTTCGGTGAGACCGAAATGTTACAAAAAGGAAACAGAGAGTTTACATTGCAATCTCGGTGGGACCGATTGCTCACTTCAGTTAGACCGAAACGTTACGAAGGGAAACAGAGAGATTGCAACCCCATCTCGGTGAGACCGAGATCCCTATCGGTAAGACCGATTTGCTTAGGGTTTGTGGCAGTGGCTATGACTTTTGGAATCGGTGGCGCCGGATAGGAAGTTTCGGTGTGACCGATTTTGGCTTTGGGTTTTGGTCATATGTGGATGTGGGAAAGTAGTTGAGGGTTTTGGAGCATATCACTAAGCATATTGAAGCAAGAGGCTCATTAAGCAACACCTCATCCCTCCTTGATAGTATTGGCTTTTCCTATGGACTCAATGTGATCTTGGATCACTAAAATGTAAAATGAAGAGTCTTGAGCTTTTGAGCTTGAGCCAATCCTTTGTCCTTAGTATTTTGAGGGATCCACTTTCATCATCCATGCCATGCCATTCATTGAGCTTTCCTGAAATAATAGTCTTGGAATAGCATTAGCTCAATGAGCTATATGTTGTTATTAATTACCAAAACCACCTAGGGATAGTTGCACTTTCAATCTCCCCTTTTTTGGTAACTGATGACAACATATAGATCAAAGCTTCGACAAAAGATAATAAGATTGAATAACATCATCGCTTTGAGAGGTATGTGATAAGCAAGAGCTCCCCCTAAATTTGTGCATAGTTTAAGATTTGCTTTGGACTGCAAATGCACAATGAATTAGGCTCATGGTTTACTCTTCCATGTCACATACATCTTGGTGGAGCGCTCAAAATAATAAACAATGAATACATGCACTCATCACCAAGCATAGTGAGTGATCACATAAGATAGATACGATAATATCAAGCATGCATAAGTGTAGCTTATGATCAAACATATGATCATCAATGTCTCACAGGCATAGTATCTCAACCAAAAGCAAACAAAGTTTGAAAAACCACCAAATAAAGCAAGAGAGAATAAAAGCAACACTCTCTCTCGAAGCCTATGATCTATACATTTTTCTCCCCCTTTGGCAACAAGTTACCAAAAAGTTCATAGAAAATGCATAGTGCTAGATCGTCTCTCAGGCTTGATCTTCTGGTGGTGGTGTAGAGATGGCTCCTTGGATGAAGGCTTCAGTTGAAATAGAGGGTGCTGTAGGAGTTGGTGCTGGAGCTGGTTGCACTGGAACTGTTGGGGCAGTAGCTGGTGCTGAAGTTGTAGCTCTAGTATCTGTCACTGGCACTGCAACTGACCTCTGGGCTCTGGGTACTCTGGCAAACACATTGGTGGTTGTCTTGCCCTTCCTCTCTTGCATGTCATCCTGCAGCTGCTCTACAACTGACTGAATCTCAGTTACCTTGACATCTAGATCATAGAACTTTTGTTCCATGATTCTCTCCAGGCTCTCCTGGTTTTGAGTTAGGGTGGCCAACCCTTTCTCAATCCTCAGAGTTGATGCTATCAGGTAACCAAGCTGCTCTTGTTTGGTCTTCAAGAAATACTCAGATGCCTCCTCTTGAGTTGGCATCTTGGCAGCCTTCTCCTTCTTTGCCTTCTCCTTCTTCTCCTGAGCTTGGACAGATTGTGGATCATCTTCATTCATGACAACCTCGTTGTCCTCAAAGTCTGGATAAATTTGAAAATGTTCCTTATCCAACTGGTATTTCCCTATGCCCATCTTGGAGTTGATCAATTCTTGAATTTGAGGTGCATATCCACATATCCTCTTCTGATCTGCTGCAGTCCTCTTGATTGTCTCAATGATCAGGCTCATGACTTTGAACTTCTGGGGCACATCAAACACATGCAGCATGTTGATGGCATGCCCTCTGATCATATTATGGTCACCTGACTTGGGCAACAAAGTATGCCTCAGAATCCAATTGATGGTTGCCAATCCTGACAGCAGATAGTGGACTGATCCAAATTTGTGAGTCTCAACAGCTTTGTCAGGAATTTCCTTATACATGTGAGCCATGGAATTGTGACCCAACTTCTTCTTGGCATATATGTCCAAGTCATCTTCTTCTTCCTTGGGGGCATTGATCAAACTTGCCCATTCATCAACAGTGGATTGGTACCTAGTACCCTCAAACATCCACACAATTCTACCATCTGGGTAAAAGTGTGCTGTGGAGTAGAACTGCATGATAAGCTCATCATTCCAGTTGGTGAACTTCTATCCAACAAAATCTGCTACTCCAGAAGCAATAAAGCTCTCCTCCACTCCAGGGTAGTGCTGCTCATTCTACCTGATGAATTTCCAGTCAACCCACCTCATATCACAGACAATGGGCTTCTTGTCCAACAGAATAGTCTCAAAAAAGTCCTGTTGTTCCTTTGTGTGGAACCTGTAGTCAACAGCAGTTCTTCTTCTTGAAGCATATGGGTCTTTCATCCTCCACAGCCTCAGCCCTGAATCCTTCCTGATTCTCATGTCCTCAGCCATAGGATGGGCATCATTGTGGTCTGGTATCTTGGGCTTGAGCTTTCTGAGGACCTATCCTTCTTCATCTTCATCTTCTGCAACATTTGGCACTAGGGCCTTGTTCTTTTCAGCAGCTGGAATACTCCTAGTATTCCTCCTTGGAGCTTGCTTGGCCTTGGAGGCAGCTTTGGGTGCATCTTTGGGCTTGGATGTTGTAGCCCCAGACCTGATTGCATCTCCCATAAGCTTAGCTGCCTTAGGAGCTGGTGCAGCATCCTCTTCCTCTTCATCAGAATCCCTTCTCATTGAGGGCTTTCCAAGGACCTTGGCAGTTGTGGTTCTAGCTCTCTTCTTTTTCTTGTCCTAGTCACCATCATCCTCTGATTCAATTGTGAACTTCATGGTTGAACCAGTGGGGACTTTCTGAGGTTTTGATGGTGGCTCTTTCCTTGCAGGTGCCTGTTGGGGTTGATCTTGAGCTGGCACTTGAGTGGACTGCCTGGCCTTTGGCATTGGAGTTCTCTTGGAAGGAACTTTCTTCTTCAGGCCTGGCTTTGTGCTTTGTGCAGAGCCATACTCTTTCTTGAGCACCACCTTCTTGGAAGTGGCCTCATCCTCCTCAGCTTTGTAATCCTCATCCTCTGAGTCTGAGGTTCTCTTCTTCCTTTGCCTAGTTGCAGCCTTAGGCAAGTTGCTGGGAGTGCTTCTGCTCCCTTCATCTTAAGTTGAGGGACTAGTGCCCTCACTCAAGTCCATGTGCTCTTCAGACCTGTTCTGGCTGTCACTCTGATTAGACATACTGCAAAAGCTGACTGCTGGCCCTGTGAAGATTTATGGATGAGATAGAATAGATGAGCATCACAAAATGCAAAGATTTTTGCAAAAGAATGATTCAAAAGTTCAGTTTTAGTTTTCCACAGAAAGCATTTCGGATCAACCGATTTTCAAACTCGGTGATACCGAAGCAGTTTTGGAACCTAAACTGGTGATCTCAGTTGGACCGAGTTTCAGTTCGGTGGCACCGAGACTGCTAGGGTTTCACAGAATCTTCAAATCGGTCGCACCGATTAGTAATTCTTGGTCAGACCGAGAGTCACTAGTGCAATGGCATATGCCAAATCGGTGAGACCGAGTTTTTCAACTCAGTGGGTCCGAGATGGTTTCGGTCGAAACCTAACCCTAAAAATTTGAATCGCATCTAAACTACGGACTATTTTGGTTGGATAGAAGGATCTCAATCGTGGCAAGAATCAATATGAAAACAATGTGCTAGGAATTAGACGTGGATAGCACAAAGATCAAGTCCATACCCTAACTTGGCGGTGTCCTTGCTACGGCGGCAACGGCGGGGACGATTTCCGTTGACGGCGACAAAGACCAGCGACAGGAGGCTGCTGGCAGCGAGGAGATGATCCGGAGACCATGATGGCAGAGCGAGCTATTGCGCGGGTGAAGGGTTTCGGAGAAATTTCCAAACTTTTGCCCGTGGCTATATATAGCCTGACCCTGTCGGTGTGACCGAGTGGAACAACTCGGTGGCACCGAGATGCCTAACTGTGTTCAGTTACAGCAAATCGGTGAGACCGAAAAGTTCAAATCAGGTGCACCGAGATTGAAAACTCAGATCAACTTGGTGATCTCGGTAGGACCGAAATGGAAGAATCGGTCAGACCGAGAATCACAAAAAGGTTTTGGAAGTTTAAGTCTATGACAAATCGGGGACTCCGAGTGCTCCTCACATAGAGTGGTTCGAATCTGACTTGATCAAATTTTATGATGTAGCATGAATAGAGTTTGAGATGAGAAAAGCATAGATAGCTAATGAAGGTTCTTAGGCATTCTTGTCCATCCACTTGGCAAAAAGAAAAGAAACCAAACAATCAAAACAACAAGTGGATGTCCTTGAATGAGTAAAATATGCGCCGACATACTCACACAATAATATAGCAAATGAAATATGTGGCAAAGCATGCACAACCAATTCTAGCATCTATTAAACAATTGGCGATGACTAGGTCATCTATATATGAGTATATTGACTTAGGAGTCAAATGAGAACATTTGATCATAGGTCATATTCATCGTTTAAGCTCAAGTGGGGTTACCACTTTTACATAATGCATTAATGTGTTCACACCATTTGAGTTGCTTTGACTCAATTCTTAAAGTTAAGCTCCCCCTAGATGTGAGATCCCCCCTTAGAGGGATGAACTAACCTTGGGTTTTGTCGATGATGACTTCATGTAGGTGTTGAAGATGTAGATGCTCAATGCTGATGTAGATCATTTGGAGCAATCCTTTGGACTGAGTTGCACTTTCAACTTACTTACATGGGTTAGTCCCACAAGGAACAAACAAGAATATCCATAGACATAGAGTGATGCACACACAAGATGATGTCCATGAAATCATTAGGTTACCTTGTCCCTTGTCTTACCAACATGAGGGTTTGTGACTCCTTGAACTAGTGCAAGATGTGGAAGTTGATTGCACTTGTTCTTGCCAAAATGATATGAGTGAAAAATGTTGGCGGAGTCACCCTCAAGAACTCTCTAGTTCTTCTTCTTCGGGATCCACATCATCTTGATGGGAATCCTTGGAGTTGTAGTCGTACTAGATGAAGTAGAACTTGACGTAGTCTTGGGGACCCACTTGAACGAGGCTTTGGGTGCTTTTTCAAATGCATCAATCTCTTCTTGAAGCTTGTCCTTGCCTTTGTTCTTGTGGTCTTGTTGTGGAAGATCATCTTGAGCTTGTGCTCCGTTGAAGGAAGTAGGATCATACCTCTCTTGTTGAGGAACAAATTTCGTCTTGGGGTATTGATCTTCTTCCCACTCAACTCCATTGGCATTGAACTTTCGTTCAAAACCAACACCTTGATTCTTCCGGTGCCTTCCTTGCTTGCGTACAATTTCCTCGAATTGCTTACTCCCGGCAAGGCTCTTGTAAACACCTTTCTCTATAATTCCCTTCAATAAGCTATTTTCTTGCTCAAGTATAACTTGGCTAAGAGAATCATTAGTGGAATCAAGAGAACTACTAGAAGCAACAATATTGGTTTTGACATTATTGTTGTTACTACTAGAGGAAGTATCTTTCTTGTACTTGTTACTAGACTTGACTTGAGGCATGTAAGTAGATAAGAGTAAACGCTTGGCAATGTAAGAAGAACTTTTCTTGCGAAGATCATCATTGATTGCTTTTAAAAACTCATGCTCTTGCTCAAGATTGAGCTTTTCAAAGCGTAACTTCTCATGAGCCCTTAAAAGTTCTCGATGATCTTCGTAGATATTTTCATGAGCTAACTTAAGAGAGTTTAATTCTTTAGTTATAAGCTCAATCTTCTCCTTATCATTGTCATTCGTTGTAGCATGATTAGCATGATTAATTGACGTTTCATCATAGTATTCAGCACTAGAGTTGTCAACAAGTAAATCATCATCCACAAGCAAGTCATCTTCATCACTATTGAAATCAACATACTCGGGATGTGTTACCTTTGGACCTTTGGCCATGAAGCATCTTCCAACACCTTCATTTGGTGAATCAAATATGTCGTAGGAGTTGGTTGACACATGTGCTAGACCGGCAACACCTTCATCTTGAGTATATTCGGAGTCGGAGTGATAGCTTCTCTCGGAGTGATTGTCGGAGTCGGAGCCAGATACCCATTCACCAACATGAGCTTGATGTCTTCGTTTTGTGTAGCTCCTTGATGACTTGTCCTTCCTTTCCGAATCCTTGCTTCTCCGTGAGGGTCTTCGTTCATAACGATCATCTCTACTCCTCCTCTCTCTTGGTGGTGATTCTTCTCTTTTGCTCCTTCTTCTTGGAGAATCTTCTCTTCTTTTGTAGGGTGTCGTACACTCATTGGAGTAGTGTCCGGGTCTCCCACAATTGTAGCAATTTCGCTCTCGACTAGAAGATCTCTTGTCATTGTAAGACCTTGATTTGGAGCTTCTTTCTTTGCTTCTACTCTTGTAGAATTTGTTGAAGTTCTTCACCATTAAGCTCAATTCTTCATTGAAGGTTGGTTTCTCACTTGATGATGTGGGGGCACCACTTGACTTGTTGTGAAGTTCCTCCTTATCCTTGAGTGACATCTCATGAGCAACAATCCTTCCAATGACTTCCGTTGGCTTGAGATCTTTGTAGTTTGGCATCATTTGAATCAATGTGCACACAGTATCATACTTTCCATCCAATGCTTTTAAGATCTTCTTGATGATGAATTTGTCGGTCATCTCTTCACTCCCTAAGCCGGCAATCTCATTTGTGATAAGAGCAAGCCTAGAGTACATTTCAGCGACACCTTCACCATCCTTCATTTTGAACTTGTCAAGCTGACGTTGGAGCACATCCAACTTGGATTCCTTGACAGACTCGGTACCTTCATGCATATCAATCAAAGTATCCCAAATTTCCTTTGCATTCTCAGGACGGATGATTTTGTTGAATTCTTCGGGGCACAATCCGTTGAAGATGATATCACAAGCTTGAGTGTTGTATTGCAGCATCTTCAATTCTTCCGCATTAGCTTCACGGTTTGGTTCTCTCCCATCGAAGAATTCACCTTGCAAGCCAATACAAATAATTACCCAAACGGCGGGGTTATGTCCAAGAATATGCATTTTCATCTTATGCTTCCAACTAGCAAAATTAGTGCCATCAAAGTAAGGACCTCTACGGTGATAATTTCCCTTGCTAGACGCCATACTCTCCTAGGTTGTGAAACCAAGGCTATGACCACCAAAAGCTATGGAAATCAAAGCAAATGGAGACCAAGGCTCTGATACCACTTGTAGGACCTTGAAGTATGTCTACAGGGGGGCTGATTAGACTACTTGACCAATAAAAACTTAACCTTTTTCCAATTTTAGAGTTTGGCAGATTTTAGCTACTTTAGGACAAGTCAAGCAATCATCACACAATTCAAGCAAGCATGCAAAGAGTATATAGTCAGTGGAAATAAAAGCATGCAACTTGCAAGAAAGTAAAGGGAAGGGTTTGGAGGATTCAAACGCAATTGGAGACACGGATGTTTTTGGCGTGGTTCCGATAGGTGGTGCTATCGTACATCCATGTTGATGGAGACTTCAACCCACGAAGGGTAACGGCTGCGCGAGTCCACGGGGGGCTCTACCCAAGAAGGATCCACGAAGAAGCAACCTTGTCTATCCCACCATGGCCGTCGCCCACGAAGAACTTGCCTCACTAGCGGTAGATCTTCACGAAGTAGGCGATCTCCTTGCCCTTAAAAACTCCTTGGTTCAACTCCACAATCTTGTCGGAGGCTCCCAAGTGACACCTAGCCAATCTAGGAGACACCACTCTCCAAGAAGTAACAAATGGTGCATTGATGATGAACTTCTTGCTCTTGTGCTTCAAATGATAGTCTCCCCAACACTTAACTCTCTCTCAATGGATTTGGATCTGGTGGCAAGAAGATTTGAGTGGAAAGCAACTTGGGGAAGGCTAGAGATCAAGATTCATATGGTAGGAATGGAATATCTTTGCCTCAACACATGAGTAGGTGGTTCTCTATCAGAAATGGTAAGTTGAATGTGTAGGTTCGTTTTGATGGCTCTCTCCACGAATGAAGAGGAGGTGGAGGGGTATATATAGCCTCCACACAAAATCTAACCGTTACACACAATTTACCAAACTCAGTGGGTCCAAATTGTTAAACTCGGTTGGACCGATTTAGTAAACCTAGTGACCGTTAGTGATTTTCGGTGGGACCGACATGAATCTCGGTGAGACCGATTCGATTAGGGTTAGGGCATAACGTAATCTTGGTAAGACCGATTACACAAACTCGGTGAGACCGATTTGGTAATAAGCTTTCCAGAGAGTTGGTCAGGTAAACTCGGTGGGACCGATTTGCTCTTTTCGGTGACACCGAAATGTTACAAAAAGGAAACAGAGAGTTTACATTGCAATCTCGGTGGGACCGATCGCTCACTTCGGTTAGACCAAAACGTTACGAAGGGAAACAGAGAGATTGCAACCCCATCTCGGTGAGACCGAGATCCCTATCGGTAAGACCGATTTGCTTAGGGTTTGTGGCAGTGGCTATGACTTTTGGAATCGGTGGCGCCGGATAGGAAGTTTCGGTGTGACCGATTTTGGCTTTGGGTTTTGGTCATATGTGGATGTGGGAAAGTAGTTGAGGGTTTTGGAGCATATCACTAAGCATATTGAAGCAAGAGGCTCATTAAGCAACACCTCATCCCTCCTTGATAGTATTGGCTTTTCCTATGGACTCAATGTGATCTTGGATCACTAAAATGTAAAATGAAGAGTCTTGAGCTTTTGAGCTTGAGCCAATCCTTTGTCCTTAGTATTTTGAGGGATCCACTTTCATCATCCATGCCATGCCATTCATTGAGCTTTCCTGAAATAATAGTCTTGGAATAGCATTAGCTCAATGAGCTATATGTTGTTATTAATTACCAAAACCACCTAGGGATAGTTGCACTTTCAGCGAATGACACAAGACTTCCTCAGGAACGGCCTCACCAGGCAGGCTCGTGAGGAGGCGGAGAAATCAAGGCAGGGTACCTCGCAAGGTGCTCGTGATGCAAGCCATGACGATCGAGACCAGGCGGGCGCCAGGCGGGCGTCGGCCTGCGCAGTGTCCTTGTTTCTTCTTTGGTGCAAAGGGGGCAAGCACAGGCATGGAGTACCGCGGAATCAAGCATAGGTTGCCATTTCAGTGCAACAAGACCAAGACCAGTAGAGCGGTGGGATGAAGGTCACCGTGGAGCCCAAGACGGCGTCATCGCCAGTGCCTTTGGCAGCCGAAGACCAACTTTAGTCAGGATAACTTTTACTAGATGTTCCCCTCCGAAATGGCTGTTATGGGCGCCCTTCCCGCTCAATATTTGGGAAGACGACCAGGGCCTCTATATATAGGGATAGCCACCACAGAATAGGGGCATCTGGTTAGGCATCCAAGAGGCGATCGAACTCACCCAAGCAGTTCATCGCACCAGCTCAAGAACACCTCTCGCGAGGTTGTTCTTCCCTTGTACTATTCATCATCAGCCCCTAAGGCAATCCACCACACCACACACTGGAGTAGGGTATTACACCACAACGGTGGCCCGAACCAGTATAAATCTTGTGTCCCTCGTGTTGTTCATCGTTTTTAGCTTAGATCTCATGAGACGATCGGACGTAGATCGGTAGGCTTCATGCGCACCCCAGAGTTCGAACCTCAAGGGTCTACCAGAACCCAACATCTGACATTTGGCGCGCCAGGTAGGGGTGCGCCGGAATCTTTCTTCCACCGGGCTCGAGCCGAGCATCGGGCTGCTCTCGCCGCCCGCGTCGCCCAGACGGCTCCCGTCGGTGGGTGTCCCCGTCCCCTGCCGCTAACGCCGCCACCGGCCCAGCGGGGAATGAGCAGCAGGCCTCGTCGCTGCATCCTTCGGTGCGGCGGGAAGGCCGCACCGCCACCCCATCGCTGACTCCAGCTGGTTCATCGTCCCACGCCCGTCGCGCCCCCGCGGACGCGCATGCCGTGTTGCTCCTGGCGCATGAGCTTCTGCACTACCGTCCCGTCGACGACCTCTATGAGGAATGGCTCGCTCGCATCACCGAGCTCGTCAGCGCCGCAGGGGGCTCCCCTGTGCCGTCCCTCTCGCTGCCTCGCCCTCCGTCCTGTGCAGGAGGCGCAGATCAGGAGATGCCTCCGCCACCTCCTCCCCAAGAAAGCGCCTTGGCTCCAACGCACGCGACCCCAGGACGAGACCCACCGCATCCGGTGCCTGCGCAACAAGAAAGGAGCTGCCAAGAAATCCCTTGTCCCCAAGAAGGTGCACGCATGCTCCCGGCACTGGTGCGCCACGATCGCATCCCTGCTCCAGCACGTCAAGACCCCACGCTGCTCCAGGCAGCGGCATGCAGGAATCTCCATGAGCATGCCCCGCATCAGCAGAGAGCTTCGGTGGTCACCGCAGGCTGTCGCGCCTTCACCACCGAGCCACGCAGTGTCGCCTGGCCGGGCAAGTTCAAACCTGACCTGCCTCCTAGCTACGACGGCACTGCAGACCCCACGGAGTTCCTACAGCTCTACGAGCTGGGGATTGAAGCCGCCAACGGGGACGAAAAGGTCATGGCGAACTGGTTTTCCATGGCACTCAAGGACGGCGCCCGCACCTGGCTCCTAAACCTGCCTCCCGGCACGATCTCCTCCTGAGACGAGATGCGCACTCGCTTCATCGCCAACTTCCAGGGCACTCGCGACCGTCCGCCGGCCGTGGGTGACCTGCGCCGCATCAAGCAGCAGCCTGGAGAGACCTTGCAGAAGTACATCCAGCGCTTCAACAACACTTGCCTCAAGATTCCCAGGGTGACCGAGGAGGCCATCATCTCAGCATTCTCTGATGGCGTCCGCGACATCAAGATGAAAGAGGAGCTGGCGATCCACAAATATTTGTGTACGTCTCTGGAGCTGTTCAACCTGGCGACCAAGTGCGCAAGGGCTGAGGAGGGACGCCTCTCCCTTCTCGAGCTCAAAGCAGAAGACCCAGAAGAGAAGAAAGACAAGGCCAAAGATGTGAAGCGCAAGGGAGCAGCTATGATCGCAATAGAGCCGGACACAAAGCGCGGCAGGGACCAGCCAGAGTCATCCAAGGGCAGCCGGTACTGTGTGTACCATGATCTCCACACCCACAACACCAACGAATGCCAAGAACTCAGGGCCGTGCGAGAAGGCCGCGTCGGTGGTCCATGCCCCGAGCGCAACGATCGGGGTTACGACTGAGTCGGTGCAAGAAGTGGAGGACGATGGGACGATCGTGGCCCTCGCCAAGGGTGGCGTGACCGGCCTCGCGAGGACCATTGGCAGGATCAGCCTCGTGAGGGAGCTTGGAGAGATCAGCCTCGCGAGGATCGCCCGCAAGGCAACACAGGACTTCCCCTTCTGCCACTACCGCCAAGAAGGAATGAAGACCATCATCAGGATGAGGGGGCTGGGGGCTTCCAGGAGCCGCGTGCAATTGCTTGCATCTTGGGCGGGGCTCAGGCCCCAGCCTCTCAGTGCATCTTCAAGCAGTTTCCACGCGAGGTGAATGCATTCCTCCCCAAGCTTGAGGCCACGCGCCCTCTCAGGTGGTCCGTGTGCGCCATCACGTTCAGCTTAGCGGATCAGCTCAAATGCGCGGCGACGGCCGGTGTCCTCCCGATGCTCTACTCCCCAGTCATCAGCAATGTGCAAGTTACCAGGACCCTCATCGATGGTGGGGCAGGGCTCAACATCTTGTCCGTCGAGACATTCAACAATCTCCAAGTGCCATACGATTAGCTTCAGCCAACCAAGCCCTTCTCTGGAGTCACTAACGGTTCCACTGTCCCGATAGGGCAGGTCCGCCTCCCCGTCACTTTTGGACAGCGCAACAACTACCGCACCGAGCTCACTGACTTCAATGTCGCCCACATTTGCCTGCCATACAATGCCATCCTCGGCTACCCAGCCCTCACTAAGTTCATGGCAGTGACTCACCATGGCTACAATGTCCTCAAGATGCCAGGAAGTGGCGGGGTCATCACGGTCCCCTGTGAAGAGAAGGATGTGGTGTGCTCCCTCGAGCGCGCCTTCCAAGCCGCGTCAATCGAGGACCCAGACAGCAAGAATGGAAACCTTCCTGAAGCAGCTCTCAAGAAGAAGAAGAAGACATCACCTGGCTCAAAGCCTCAGGAGGAAGGCACCTCCGGAGGCGCCACATCCGAACATGCGCCCAACCAAGGGGCGCCACCCTCCGTCGCATAGGGAGGCGCGCCCGGCGCCCTCCTCGGGCAATGCTCGGGGGCTCTCTGCTAGGGAGCCACTGACTTTGCCAAGATCACGAGGGAGGCGCTTGAGCACCACTTGGAGGCGTGCTTCACGGTACGTTTCCCTCAGGAAGGCGTGAGACAAGGAGGCCCAACCCTCAGGAGTTCATCACCAAGGTCGCTCAGGAGTTGCAGGAATCAAGGGTCATGCGCGGTAACCGCCGCCTGCCCAGCGTAGCTCCCCATCCAGGCGAGGATGGCGGGCTGCGCATCTGCATTGACTACCCAGGGCTCAATCGAGTCGCATCTCCGGAGTGCTTCTGGCCTTCACGCATGGGGCGTTGCGTGGGTCCACCGCACAGCTACGTTCGCATGCCCTTCGGCCTGCCGAACGCAGCTGCAGCCCACTAGCGCCTGATGAGAAGCATTCTGGAAGCCCAGGTGGCCAAGCATCGCGCGCTCCTAGAGGAAGGGGAGATGGACCTCGTCGAGCCGCCCAGACCTCGCGAGCCTCCCGAGGGTCGGAGCCCCGAGGGCTCGTGAGGATTGGCTTGTTCACCACGCACCGTCAGCTACTCCGACCCTCGCACTGCAATGGTATCAGGTGACTTCTTTCAAGTTTCGTTTTAGCTGGGGGCGCCCCTCGGGCTGCATCATCCCCAAGTCGCTTGGGCCTGACCCAGTGGCGTTTGCTTTTCTCTGCGTCTATCTAAGTTGATTTGCTTCTTCATGCTTAACTTGCTCGAGATAATCGCCTGCTCGATTGACACCTACCTTTGGAGTTGCTCACTCTGGCACGGCGCTTGCGCATGGGTCCGTCCCTGCAACATCGACAAATCTGAGTGGTCGAGCTCTGGCCGCGGCAGCCCCGCATAGTGCTACCTCACCAGGCCCTCAGTGCCTCAATCACTCCCTCGGAGCAACCAATGGCTGGTTGATAACCGCAATGGCAGTCCTTGTTTTCCTTATGTTGGTATACAGGATCCACGTGAGGAGTAGCGTGGGGGCGTCCTGAGCTCCCTCTTCCTCTCTCCCGCACGATCCGCTCGCGCGTTAAAAGGGGGGCACCTGAGCATCACGACTCATGGGCTCTTACTGGCTCTCCAGCCCTCACCCCCTGGCCTTGACCCATGGCATCGTGACCTGTCATACCAGCGGAGGATGGGCTAGCTCGAGGGCCGGGACCTGAGGACGTAGAGCATGAAGGAAAGTGCGGGGAAGAGGGGAGAAGCTCACGAGGGCCGACCCAGCAATACCCCAGCTGCCGGCACGCGGGCTAGGCACCTCGCCAAATAACGACTCCAAGCTCATGAGATAAGTCACGCCTCAATGAAAGCTAAATCAATGCGACGCCAAACCTTCGCCCAATGCAGCGCTGTCACGGCAACGTTGCCTTCCTTTCTCGCCAAACGGAGGCTGCTTGAGTGCTAAGGGGGGCCTCCTGAGCATCGCGACTCAGGGGCTCTTACTGGACCTTGGGCCACTCACCTCCTAGCCTTGACCACGGCATTGCAACCTGGCATACTAGCGACGGCTGAAGCCTACCTGGGGACCGGGACCTGTCAGCGTAGAGCACCAAGCCCTCGCGAGGAAAGAAAGGGGGAGCCGAGCCGGGACAGGACACGCATCTCGCATCAATTCATAATAAGGATACAATATTCACAAAAGACATGGCAGGCTCCTTACATACCCCCGTGGGGGTGTTACTTCAATTCCTCGCAGGGAACAAAAGGTGTTAATCCTAAGGAACGCTAACTACGCGCGCCTCCGGAGGAGACGCCATCATCAACAGTGGGCCGTCAGGCGCCGGCGCCAACCCCATTCAGATCAGTGGTGTCGGCGGCCTGATGCGGTTGCCCTGCTCCGAGCCTGACGCGAGCTTGAGGGCTCATAGTTGTCGTCGCTTGTCTCCGGGGTCACGTGAAGCTCGAGAGAGTCGCTGGATTCTCCGGCTCCTCCGCTGTTGCCTGGGGAGCTGCTGGGGAAGCGATTGGCAGGTCTGGCCCTCGCCACATCGGTGCCCCGACCGCTTTCCTTAGGGCAGCACTCCAGCCGGCGTCCTTCTGCGTCAAAGACCTTGAAGAACATCAAGGAGGCGCCATCGTATTCAAGATGAATTATGAGGGCACCCCCTGTTCGGCAGACCCGGGCGATCTCGCCCCAGCCCCGGGTCATGTAGACCTTGCCCGGAGCGACGACCGCGACCTCCGCTCCGGTCGCAAGGGTGTTGCAGTCAGCATGCTGCAGCCAGAGCTCCAGAGACCCACTCGACGGCATCTCGAAGGCGAAGGAGAGAGGAAGACAAATCCAAGAGCGTGGAGGCATGGCGGCGTGGAGCACAAGCTCGCTAGAAGAGCTCTCGGCATGGACACCAGGGGTGACGACGCGCACCGCCGTGTCTCGCCGGCGTTGCCGGCAGCGTCGTCGGTGTCACTTGATGCCTTCTTCTCCAGAGCCCTCGATTCGGGCGTACAAGGGCAGCTGAAACCCAGGCGGCAGCCGCTCGTACCAGGGCCACGACGTCTCCTGCCAAGCGACCGCGTCGCAGCAGCCGGGCACAGGCCGCTTCTTCGGCGAAAGCGGACCAGGACCCTCTCGGGGGGCCTTTCCCTTCTCTTCAGCTGAAAACCAGTGGATCGGCGCCATTGGCGAAGGAGGAGCAAGGGCGAGGAAGAAGAAGAAGGAGTGAAGCAGAAGGGGATGGACTGCGGGGGCTCTCGCCCGTCCGTACTTATAGTCCGGAGGAGGCCAACCGTCGGCCACCATGATCTCAGGTTATCATGACCCATTTTTGCATGCAGGGGCTTGTTAAGTCGGGCAGTTGCCGAGGCAGCGTGGGGAAGAGGAGACGCCCACGTCCAGTCAACCGCCACGCGGTACCCAAGGCCGCAGGCTGATGGGGCCCGCGACGCTCCGCACTTGCCCCTTCGCTTCTCCGCTAAGCCAGGTCCGAGCGTGCCTTGGGCCCGGGGGCTACTGTCGGTGTTTTAGGAACGGGTCCACCCAGACTTGCCTGCTTGCGGCCTGCGGCGTGGCTCAAGTGGTGGCCCAGTACGGCCCATCTTCATCAGCACAAGACTCAAGACCCTCGCAAGGGGCCAAGCCTCGCGGGGCGGACGACACAAGACTTCCTCGGGAACGGCCTCACCAGGCAGGCTCGCGAGGAGGCGGAGAAATCAAGGCAGGGTACCTCGCGAGGTGCTCGTGACGCAAGCCATGACGATCGAGACCAGGCGGGCGCCAGGCGGGCGCCAGCCTGCGCAGTGTCCTTGTTTCCTCTTTGGTGCAAAGGGGGTAAGCACATGCGTGGAGTACCGAGGCATCAAGCAAAGGTTGCCATTTCAGTGCAACGAGACCAAGACCAGCAGAGCGGCAGGATGGAGGTCACCGTGGAGCCCAAGACGGCGTCATCGCCAGTGCCTTTGGCAGCCGAAGACCAACTTTAGTCAGGATAGCTTGTACTAGATGTTCCCTTTCGAAATGGCTGTTGTTGGCGCCCTTCCTGCTCAATATTTAGGAAGAGGACCAAGACCTCTATATATAGGGATAGCCACCATAGAATATGGGCATCTGGTTCGGCACCCAAGAGGCGATCGAACTCACCCAAGCAGTTCATCGAACCAGCTCAAGAACACATCTCGTGAGGCCGTTCTTCCCTTGTACTGTTCATCATCAGCCCCTGAGGCAATCCACCACACCACACACTAGAGTAGGGTATTACACCATAACGGTCGCCCGAACCAGTATAAATCTTGTGTCCCTTGTGTTGTTCATTGTTTTTTGTGGCACCTCGATCGCATGGAGCAGGGGGCCTTCGCACGTCAGCCCAGGATAACACCTGACGCACGACATGTCCATGATATAGCATTCCAGGTACAAGAATATTCATCAAATACATGTGTATATAATTCCATCAGTGATGAATATAATCTTCTAGCATAGCCCTAAGGCTATTTACATGGCAGGGGAAGTCTATTTAAAAGGCGGCAGAAGTCTTGATTTGGCAGCATAACACTCTGGCTGGGCTCCACAACTCACAGGACTGGCAAGATTACGGCCTAGCACGACGGAACAAGTGAACGACCTACAAAACTGGCATGACACGCCAGGTCAGTACATTGAATGTACTTGCAAGGCAACCAAATACATAGCATCCAAACAAGTAGAAGACAAAGCAAGAACCAAGCGTCTACAACAACCTATCTCATATCAGAAACTAAGCATGGCATAATATCAGCCGAAGACATAAATCAAACTAACATCATGGCATCCACTAGCATGGTAATAGCATGGTATATCAATTTTACTTCTAACATGGCAATAGCAAAGCATAGCATAACATCTCAATCATATCCATCAAAGCATGGCATGGCATAAATAAACTACCAATCATATCAAATGCAGACATAGCATGTTAACTATATGCAACCATCTCATGATCTACCATGGTTCTTTAAATGCACACATATAACTCATGCAATGCCAGCAAACTTGTGCACTGAGTCCCTCGGACTCTGTTACCAACGGTGATCACCTCACTTCCTGATCACAAACAAAAACAAACTCGTGATCCTTACGACGATCACAACCCGACCAACAACTGGCCCGTGATCCTTACGGCGATCACAACCCGACCAACAACTGACACGTGATCCTTACGGTGATCACAACCCGACCAACAACTGGCCCGTGATCCTTACGACGATCACAACCCGACCAACAACTGGCCCGTGATCCTGACAGCGATCACAACCACATTAATCAGCTTAATTATTTCAGGTTTATTCTCCATTTCGACCAAGACCCGATAGTGTACCCTACTACAAAATTGTGCCCATGACCGAGGACGCAACTATCGATAGTTTAAATACACTCTGCAGAGGTAGCGCACTGTACCCGCACCACAGAACCCATGGCCTCGCACTCCCATTCGGGTGGACCAACGGCGTTCCGACAAAACCGATCTACTACCATGACACTCTCCCGGCCACTCCGACTCACTCCCCACTGGGCTAGTCATGGGTGGCCCCGTGTCTACCTCCAGACACCTCAACGACCACCGTCGTGGCCCGTCCCACTCTGGGACACGTGCACATAACAACAACAACGGGCACACAAGGCTTATGTCCGCCTACTTGATCTGGGTAGCGCGCGCCCATAACCTTCCCTCGTTGGAGGCACCGGTGAGAGGCACGACAATAGACCGCATTAGGGCCGTCCCATACCGGCAAATGTGGTTGCACTGGAAAAAGTTCAATTTGGCGGCACTATGACTCGTTCCCATCGATGACGAAGGGGTTTTGTTATTAAGTCATGTTATTATCTTCTCCATCATCAATCATCATACCAACTTTTTAACATGAATTCAACAATGAGCATACGTCATACAAATGCTTTAACAAAATATCGGCCTTCTCAAGTGAACACTTACAGTATAAAGAACATGACAATACCAAATACTAACATATCCACGGTGCATTACCATCATCATAGCATTTTATAACGATGACATGAAAATAAATTAGAGTAGTGACATGGCACCATCAGTAACAACATTTTAATTATCATGGCAAGAAGTAGCATGAAAACACAAGCATGCATGACAGGCATAACGGAATAACTGCAGATGAAAACGAGAAGAAATAACTGCAACTACACACACACAAGGTGCAAGCAAAGTCAACATGCAAGTTCGGGGCTCATGATAAGAGGTTGGCTTGCCTGGGGGTCGACAAATACTCCGGGAAGAAGTGAGAAACGACCTCGGAAAAATTTGCCGGAAACAGTTCTCTCTCGGAGGGGGATGTTTACGGACAAGGGCAAAATGGTCATTTTCAATATGTCAAACCATGGTGAAAATGATGGGAACGGACCGGGCTCGATGAGACGATGACGTGGGCGTTGGATTTACCTCAATCGGAGTTACGGTTGTCGAGATACGAGGGGTTGAAGTTCAGGGACCTATCGGTGAAAATATTTCAGCAAACAGGCCCCTGGAGGAAGAAAACTGATCGCGCATTTTCAAGAATACGTCTTCGAATCAGGAAAACGGCTTCCCAGATGGCGCCTCCACTTAAGTGACGTGGTGTGGACCGGGTCAGATGGGCAGAGGTGGGGCCGGGCTCTTGAGTCGCTGCCAGGTGGGGTCGCGGGGCCCGCCTGGCCAGGTGAACGCCCACCTGGCTGGCTTCTTCTTCTCCGCTCGAGCGCACGACCGGCCGAGGCACTGGACCGCCTCGACGGCGATTGCCGGCGGCTCCGGCCACTGCAGACGAAGGCCGACCCACCCACGTGCTCAGGAGAGAGAGGAGCATCCCGTGGTGGCCTCCGTCGCCGGCGAAGAGCACTGGAGATGGAGCAGCAGGGGCCGTGGCGGAGGGGGCTCGGTCTCCGGTGGGCAAGGGGTTCCGGCAAGGGAATTAGGGGGGCGACAGGCTAGGGACGGTCGTTGGAGAGCGTTGCGTCCATCCCTGGGCTCGGACAGGGCAGGGTATGGCCAGAGGGAGGGGCACGGGCAAGAACTGGCCGAGGGGATCGGCGGCGGCTATGGCGACGGTGGAGAGATGGGGAGCTCTGAGGCGAGGGGGAGAGAGATTTGGGAGGCTTGGGGACTGCGAGGGGGTCTCTGGAGCTTATTAAATAGCCGCGGAGGAGCTCGAGGGAGGAGGGGAGGAAGTGGCACGCGGCGGGCGACGTGTCCGCGCGTTAGCGACGGCGCAGACGTCGGCGGGCGCGGCCAGAGCTCACGGGAGGCAGTGGGAAGGCGACGAGGGGTTCACGACGAGCACCAGAGGCTCACTGAGACGAGCAGCGCTCGCGGACGAGAGGAGGAAGCGGACAGAGGCGAGGAAGAAAACGATGGCCACGGGAGCACACTGTTCGATCTTTGGAACGGCTCACCGGGGAAGAAAACGGAGGGGGAGCGGGGTCCAGGCAAACGGAGACGACGATTCAGAGCTTCTAGACATTAATGGCGAGGTCAGGGACGGTCGGAGCAACGCTACCGACGAGAACAGTGGCTAGACCACCGTTTTGGCTGACTGCACTCGTGGTCACCACTGCCATGGCGTGCTCTGGAAAATTTACTGCGGTCAAAACATGTCTAAAGCGTAGTAATTCCAGAGTGAATTGTTACTATGGTAAATACGTGGGCAGAGATAAAGTGAGCTGAGTAAAACAAGCTCCCCAAATTTGCTGTTGCAAACTTGGCAACTTGCTGGAGATAAAACCAGAGAGGGTAAATGGTAGAATTTATGTCTGGTAGGCTTAGGGTATCAAGTACGACGGTCCTGGGAGTTTTAAGGGCATTAGGACAATTATTTAGCATGGTTGCTGTACAACTGCTAAAATATGTCCAGAAACTAGATGATGATGAAGCACTCACTAGGAGTGTTATATTGATATATAACTTGGAAAATACTCATGATATGGTCATAGGTAGACTCTGTAAAAACATCAGCCCAAATGGACGTGCCAAATTGGTACTTTCTTCACAAGCATTACTTTAGACCAGAAACTTGAAAAAATCCTAGGGAAATATTGGCAAAATAAAATTAGCCAAACTATTGGGTAGGTGGGTTATATGGATAGGAGAAGCCGTGGAATTATTTTTAGCCAAATTGGATCAATATAAAATATACTTGCTTCACAAACTGAAAATTTGGACAGAAAACAAGAATTGCTCCTGTGCTCACATATCTCAATGAAATGAGCTGAATTTCGGTTATGGATAATTATTAGGGTTAATTTAGAGTATGGCAAAGCTTCATCCCATTTGGAAGATCTATGAAGGTACTTCCTTCACAAAGTGACAATCTGGTCAGAAACTTTGAAAAATTGCACAGGGATCTAGGATGGATGGATTGAGCTCATCTTTGGTATGAATGGGTGATTTATAAATATTAATCTCCATGCCAAATTGCATATCAAATGGAATTAGGAATAAGGCACTTCCTTTGCAAAATTTCAGAGAAGACAGAAACTTGCATTGGATCATGTGCCAAATTTTTGATCTGTGGAACATGATATGAGGATGGAACTAGTGATTATATAGCAAGGACAAGCTCCACAATTTATGTGAAAATTTTCCCAACTATAAAAATAATAGTTCCTTTAGAAAATGGCAGAAATGCAATATTGTTATTAAATAAGAAAAAGCAATTTTTCCTTATTTAATTATGGCCAATATAGTTTCCAGAGATTGTATTAGGCATAATTATCAACTCCACATATTCACATGAATTTAGGAGATGTCTAGCTATGCCTTTTGATTTTATTCCTTAGAAAGGCAAGAAAAGGAATAAATCACAATTCAAAAATATTGCATGGGACTTGGCAATATGTTTGCATATCCAAGGTTGAAAAGGATAGGAGGGTCTCTAGGAATAGATGGGATGATCAACAGATCAAGGAAAATGATAGCTCCTTTGTAATCACAAAGGGCATATTCAAATTCCAAAAATTTGGAATTAGGGTTTGAGAGGGTTTCAGATGATGCAACTGAGGTCTTGCCCACTGAAAAAGACATGAGCAGGGTTTTGAAAGGTTGGAAATGACAAGAATTCTCAGAGTCATCAGGAGAAAGATTTTGAAAAATGAGTGCCAGGAAGGAATAACGGCACAAAAATTGATAACCCTATTTTGGGGCTGTTATAAACCTTTCCCCCTTCTCGTCCTCGAGATTCCTAGGGTTACAGCACAAAGAAAAGATAACCACTCCGGGGAAAAATCTCTGGGTTAGAATTAACCCTTTGGTCAAACTCGAACGAGTTGGGGCACCGATAATTGGTACACCCAGGGAGAGATATGGGCAAACGCTGGTTATATCCACGGCTAGGGGCACTCGAGATCAAACACTCAAAAATTTGCTAGATGCACCCAATGAATAGTGGACTTACCTGCTGACATGTGGGTCCAGGGCCCATTGGAAGCCTCCTTCTTCTACCTCCAGCTAGCTGCTTCTCCTGTGCTGCTGCTTCGCGTGCGGCTTGGCGTAGCGCGCATCTAGCTCCTAGGGCAACGAGGACCCTAGTGCCATAGTGCGCGGCATGCACGGCGCCGGTGCAGCGAGCACCCACGTCACGGGCCAGCACCTTGTCGGCGCTGCTCGCGGATTCGCCTCCTGGACGTCGGTGATCAGGCGACGAGCGAGTTTCCTGGACTCCGCTCACCGTACACCGGGTTGGGCTATAAAAACGGCAGCACGGCTTGCTTCCAACACACAAACACAATGCCACTCTACTACCTCTTCGGTTTGAGCGAGATCGAGCTGAGCTCCTTCGGCGAGGAGGTGTTCTTGGTGGCACTACGGTTGTTCCTCGCGACACTGCTGGGCACGCTGGTCGGCTCGTCGATCCTCCTGGTGTTCTCATCAAGAATGAGCGGGCTCGAGACAACGCGCGGCTGGTGGCTCGAGGTGTGGAAGAAGATGGTGCACGGGGTGGTCCTCCGCCACGCTTGGTTCTCCGTCGCTTCGCGCCGGCAGAGTAATCGCGTGTTGCGGTGGAGCGGTGGTGGCGACTGGCGGCGCCACGCAAGGCAGTGATGGTGGTGGATGATGGATTCAGATGCAGGTGAGGTGGCTACGCCAGCTCAGGAAATCAGTTTAGGGCACAGGAAAAATTTCGCGGATTACTCCACGAAATGTAGGTGTCAAGGTAGAATCGGAGTTGAAATCTGTATCGGGGAGTTGGAATGGATCGCGAGAAATAAAGCTGGCAGTGTTTCTTCCGAAACGCAATTGGGTTCATGAAAAAGAATCCAGGACGAGAAATGGCCAGATGACAATGGCCTCTTCGAGGTTCTGGGTTTGGAAAATCTGGCACACTGGGTATGTACAGATAGAGAGGGATATGTGACTTTGCATTCCCCCGAGTACTGCTCAATTGTACTCGTGGGTGAACCGAGTATGCGTGCAGTATGCAGTAAAATCCAAGCAAACAGACAGATGCAATAAACATGCAACAGAAAAA
Source organism: Triticum aestivum (assembly GCF_018294505.1). Classification (NCBI taxonomy): domain Eukaryota; kingdom Viridiplantae; phylum Streptophyta; class Magnoliopsida; order Poales; family Poaceae; genus Triticum; species Triticum aestivum. The sequence continues at coordinate 464,765,293 of NC_057813.1, forward strand.
CACAGCAGACAAATCACACTAAGGTGTTTTAATGCTAGTGGGTATATGTACTCCTGGTATACATATACCTACACCAGCGCGCATTTTATTAGAGACTCGGAACGTGTCAATGTTGTTTTTAGTGTATGTGTACTACTGATTAAAATCTTGTTACACACATTGCCAACCCTGTCAAACATTTCTATTTGACAGAGAGACAAGCAAAAACAAACACACAAACAAAAGCAAGCAAGCAAATAACACAGCATACGGGTTACAACAGTACCGGCATACAACAAGCACAGACGCACTATGCGCTAAACGAAACTACTCGTTGCGGGATACATGGTTCTATCCTCATATCAGGGACGAACCGACGGACCGGTCAACTAGCAGGAACCACTGACTGCGTGACTGAGATCATGCAGAAGACTGGCCCTGCTGGGGCTCTCCTGGAGGACGAAGACTGGGCCAATCTCCATCTTCATCGTCTAACACTTCTATGGGTTGGGGCGGTGGGGCTGGAATTGCTCCAGGAAAATGCTGCTAATGGATCTGGAGAAGAGACTTGTCAAGGGTGATGATGTTTGGCTTGGGCCATAGCACAGGTTGAGAGGATAGCACTGGTTCGGATGGCGTTGGGCCAACAGCTCAAGATGTGAACTTACGAGCCTCACGGTAAGCTTCCTTGACGACTCGTACCACATTATTGTCCATGGCTCTAAACTCGGCAAGCGGCATTGAAATCAACATCGCCTGGGCAGTGATTGTTGGAAATATGCCCTAGAGGCAATAATAAAAGTATTATTATTATATTTCCTTATTCATGATAATTGTCTTTTATTCATGCTATAACTGTATTATCCGGAAATCGTAATACACGTGTGAATACATAGACCACAATCTGTCCCTGGTGAGCCTCTAGTTGACTAGCTCGTTGTGATCAACATATAGTCATGGTTTCCTGGCTATGGACATTGGATGTCGTTGATAACGGGATCACATCATTAGGAGAATGATGTGATGGACAAGACCCAATCCTAAGCCTAGCACAAAGATCGTGTAGTTCGTATGCTAAAGCTTTTCTAATGTCAAGTATCTTTTCCTTAGACCATGAGATTGTGCAACTCCCGGACACCGTAGGGATGCTTTGGGTGTACCAAACATCACAACGTAACTGGGTGGCTATAAAGGTGCATTACAGGTATCTCCGAAAGTGTCTATTGGGTCGGCACGAATCGAGACTGGGATTTGTCACTCCGTGTAAACGGAGAGGTATCTCTGGGCCCACTCGGTAGGACATCATCATAATGTGCACAATGTGATCAAGGAGTTGATCACGGGATGATGTGTTACGGAACGAGTAAAGAGACTTGCCGGTAACAAGATTGAACAAGGTATCGGGATACCGACGATCGAATCTCGGGCAAGTATCGTACCGATAGACAAAGGGAATTGTATACGGGATTGATTAAGTCCTTGACATCGTGGTTCATCCGATGAGATCATCGTGGAACATGTGGGAGACAACATGGGTATCCAGATCCCTCTGTTGGTTATTGACCGGAGAGTCATCTTGGTCATGTCTGCATGTCTCCCGAACCCGTAGGGTCTACACACTTAAGGTTCGGTGACGCTAGGGTTATAGAGATATTAGTATGCGGTAACCCGAAAGTTGTTCGGAGTCCCGGATGAGATCCCGGACGTCACGAGGACTTCCGGAATGGTCCGGAGGTAAAGCATTATATATAGGAAGTGCTATTTCGGCCATCGGGACAAGTTTCGGGGTCATCGGTATTGTACCGGGACCACCGGAAGGGTCCCAGGGGTCCACCGGGTGGGGCCACCTGCCCCGGGGGGCCACATGGGCTGTAGGGGGTGCGCCTTGGCCTACATGGGCCAAGGGCACCAGCCCCAAGAGGCCCATGCGCCAAGAGAAGAGAAAAAGGGGAGAGTCCTAAAGGGGGAAGGCACCTCCGAGGTGCCTTGGGGAGGATGGACTCCTCCCCACCCTTGGCCGCACCCTTCCTTGGAGGAAGGGGCAAGGCTGCGCCCTCCCCCTCTCCCTTGGCCCTATATATAGTGGGGAAAAGGAGGAGCAATCATACCTAAGGCCTGGCGCCTCCCTCTCCCTCCCGTGACACATCTCCCTCCTCCTGCAGCGCTTAGCGAAGCCCTATTGGAATCCCGCTACTTCCACCACGCCGTCGTGCTGCTGGATCTCCATCAACCTCTCCCTCCTCCTTGCTGGATCAAGGCATGGGAGACGTCTCCGTTCCGTACGTGTGTTGAACGCGGAGGTGCCGTCCATTCGGCGCTAGGATCATCGGTGATTTGAATCACGACGAGTACGACTCCATCAACCCCGTTCTCTTGAACGCTTCCGCTTAGCGATCTACAAGGGTATGTAGATGCACTCTCCTTCCCCTCGTTGCTAGTCTCTCCATATATAGATCTTGGTGATACGTAGGATAATTTTGAATTTCTGCTACGTTGCCCATCAGTGGCATCATGAGCTAGGTCTATTGCGTAGATTCTTTGCACGAGTAGAACACAAAGTAGTTGTGGGCGTTGATTTTGTTCAATATGCTTGTCGTTACTAGTCTTATCTTGATTCGGCGGCATCGTGGGATGAAGCGGCCCGGACCAACCTTACACGTACTCTTATGTGAGACCAGTTCCACCGATAAACATGCACTAGTTGCATAAGGTGGCTGGCGGGTGTCTGTCTCTCCCACTTTAGTCGGATCGGATTCGATGAAAAGGGTCCTTATGAAGGGTAAATAGAAATTGGCATATCACGTTGTGGTTTTTGCGTAGGTAAGAAACGTTCTTGCTAGAAACCCATAGTAGCCACGTAAAATATGCAAACAAAAATTAGAGGACGTCTAACTTGTTTTTGCAGGGTATTCTATGTGATGTGATATGGCCAAAAAGGATGTGATGAATGATATATGTGATGTATGAGATTGATCATGTTCTTGTAATAGGAATCACGACTTGCATGTCGATGAGTATGACAACCGGCAGGAGCCATAGGAGTTGTCTTAATTTATTTATGACCTGCGTGTCAACATAAACGTCATGTAATTACTTTACTTTATTGCTAACCGTTAGCTGTAGTAGTAGAAGTAATAGATGACGTGACAACTTCATGGAGACACGATGATGGAGATCATGATGATGGAGATCATGGTGTCATGCTGGTGACGATGATGATCATGGAGCCCCGAAGATGGAGATCAAAAGGAGCAAAATGATATTGGCCATATCATGTCACTATTTGATTGCATGTGATGTTTATCATGTTTATGCATCTTGTTTACTTAGAACGACGGTAGTAAATAAGATGATCCCTTACAATAATTTCAAGAAGTGTTCTCCCCTAACTGTGCACCGTTGCTACAGTTCGTCGTTTCGAAGCACCACGTGATGATCGGGTGTGATAGATCCTTACGTTCACATACAACGGGTGTAAGACAGATTTACACATGCAATACACTTAGGGTTAACTTGACGAGCCTAGCATGTACAGACATGGCCTCGGAACACGGAGACCGAAAGGTCGAGCATGAGTCGTATAGTAGATACGATCAACATGAAGATGTTCACCGATGATGACTAGTCCGTCTCACGTGATGATCGGACACGGCCTAGTTTGACTCGGATCATGTGATCACTTAGATGACCAGAGGGATGTCTATCTGAGTGGGAGTTCATAAGATGAACTTAATTATCTTGAACATAGTCAAAAGGCCTTCGCAAATTATGTCGTAGCTCGTGTTTCAGTTCTACTGTTTAGATATGTTCCTAGAGAAAAATTAGTTGAAAGTTGATAGTAGCAATTATGCGGACTAGGTCCGTAAACTGAGGATTGTCCTCATTGCTTCATAGAAGGCTTATGTCCTTAATGCACCGCTCAGTGTGCTGAACCTCGAACATCGTCTGTGGATGTTGCGAACATCTGACATACACATTTTGATAACTACGTGATAGTTCAGTTAAACGGTTTAGAATTGAGGCACCAAAGATGATTTTTGAAACGTCGCGAAACATATGAGATGTTTCGAGGGCTGAAATTGGGATTTCAGGCTCGTGCCCACGTCAAGAGGTATAAGACCTCCGACGATTTTCTTAGCCTGCAAACTAAGGAGAAAAGCTCAATTGTTGTGCTTGTGCTCAGATTGTCTGAGTACAACAATCGCTTGAATCGAGTGGGAGTTGATCTTCCAGATGAAATAGTGATGGTTCTCCAAAGTCATTACCACCAAGCTGCTAGAGCTTCGTGATGAACTATGATATATCAGGGACATATATGATGATCCTTGAGATATTCGTGATGTTTGACACCACAAAAGTAGAGATCAAGAAGGAGCATCAATTGTTGATGGTTGGTGAGACCACTAGTTTCAAGAAGGGCAAGGGAACAAAGGGATACTTCATGAAACGGCAATTCAGCTGCTGCTCTAGTAAAGAAACCCAAGGTTGAACCCAAACCCGAGACTAAGTGCTTCTGTAATAAGGGGAACAGCCATTGGAGCAGAATTACCCTAGATACTTGGTAGATGATAAGGCTGGCAAGGTCGATAGAAGTATATTGGATATACATTGTGTTAATGTGTACTTTACTAGTACTCCTAGTAGCACCAGGGTATTAGATACCAGTTCGGTTGCTAAGTGTTAGTAACTCGAAATAAAAGAGCTACGGAATAAACGGAGACTAGCTAAAGGTGAAGTTAATGATATGTGTTGGAAGTATTTCCAAGGTTGATATGATCAAGCATCGCACGCTCCCTCTACCATCGAGATTGGTAGTAAAACCTAAATAATTGTTATTTGGTGTTTGCGTTGAGCATAGACATGATTGGATTATGTCTGTCGCGATACGGTTATTCATTTAAGGAGAATAATGGTTACTCTGTTTATTTGAATAATGCCTTCAATGGTCTTACACCTAAAATGAATGGTTCATTGAATCTCGATCGTAGAGATACACATGTTCATGCCAAAAGATAGTAATGATAGTACCACCTACTTGTGGCACTGCCATGTAAGTCATAATGGTATAAAACGCATGAAGAAGCTCCATGTTGATGGATCTTTGGACTCACTCATTTTTGAAAAGTTTGAGACATGCGAACCATGTCTATTGGTGTATATGCATGAAGAAACTCCATGCAAATGGACCGTTTGGACTCACTTGATTTTGTATCACTTGAGACATGCAAATCATACCACATGGGCAAGATGACTGAAAAGCCTCGTTTTCAGTAAGATGGAACAAGATAGCAACTTGTTGGAAGTAACACATTTTGATGTGTGCAGTCCAATGAGTGCTGAGGCATGCAGTGAATATCATTATGTTCTTACTTCACAGATGATTCGAGTAGATGTTGAGAATATTTACTTGATGAAACACAAGTCTGAATTATTGAATGGTTCAAGTAATTTCAGAGTGAAGTAGAAGATCATTGTGACAAGAGGATAAAATGTCTATGATATGATCATAGAGATGAATATCTGAGTTACGAGTTTTGGCACACAATTAAGACATTGTGGAAATTGTTTCGCAATTAATACCGCCTGGAACACCATAGTGTGATGGTGTGTCCGAACATCATAGTTGCACCCTATTGGATATGGTGCGTACCATGATGTCTCTTATCGAATTACCACGATAGTTTATGGGTTAGGCATTAGAGATAACCGCACTCACTTTAAAAGGGGCACCACGTAATTCCGATGAGATGACACCATATGAACTATGGTTTAGAGAAACCTAAGCTGTCATTTCTTAAAAGTTTGAGGTTGCGACGCTTATGTGAAAAAGTTTCAGGCTGATAAGCTCGAACCCAAAGCGGATAAATGCATCTTCATAGGACACCCAAAACAGTTGGGTATACCTCCTATCTCAGATCCGAAAGCAATAAGGGATTGTTTCTAGAATCGGGTCCTTTCACGAGGAAAAGTTTCTCTCGAAAGAATTGAGTGGGAGGATGATGGAAACTTGATGAGGTTATTGAACCGTCACTTCAACTAGTGTATAGCAGGGCACAAAGAGTTGTTCCTGTGGCACCTACACCAATTGAAGTGGAAGCTTATGATAGTAATCATGAAACTTCGGATCAAGTCACTACCGTACCTCGTAGGATGACAAGGATGCGTACTACTTCAAGTGGTACGTAATCCTGTCTTGGAAGTCATGTTGCTAGACAACAATGAGCCTACGAGCTATGGAGAAGCGATGGTGGGCCCGGATTCCGATAAATGGCCCGAGGCCATAAAATCCGAGATATGATCCATGTATGAAAACAAAGTGTAGACTTTGGAAGAACTACTTGATGGTCGTAAGGTTGTTAGGTACATATGGATTTTGAAAGGAAGACGGACAATGATGGTAAGTATCACCATTAAGAAAGCTCGACTTGTCGTTAAGATGTTTCCAACAAGTTCAAGGAGTTGACTATGATGAGACTTTCTCACTCGTAGTGATGCTAAGAGTCTGTTGGAATTGTATTAGCAATTACTGCATTATTTATGAAATCTTGCAGATAGGATGTCAAAACATTGTTTCCTCGATGATTTTCTTGAGGAAAGGTTGTATGTGATACAACCGGAAGGTTTTGTCAATCCTGAAAGATGCTAATAAGTATGCAAAGCTCCAGCTATCCTTCTAAGGACTAGAGTAAGCATCTCGGAGTTGGAATGTGTGCTTTGATGAGATGATCAAAGATTTTGGGTTTATACAAAGTTTATGAGAAACTTGTATTTCCAAAGAAGTGAGTGGGAGCACTATAGAATTTCTGATAAGTATATGTTGACATATTGTTGATCAGAAATGATGTAGAATTTATAGAAAGCATATAGGGTTATTTGGAAAGTATTTTTCAATGGAAAAGCCTGGATTAAGCTGCTTGAGCATTGAGCATCAAGATCTATAAGGATAGATTAAAACGCTTAATGGAACTTTCAAATGAGCACATACCTTGACATGATCTTGAAGGTGTTCAAGATGGATCAGTCAAAGAAGGAGTTCTTGCCTGAGTTGTAAGGTATGAAGTTAAGACTTAAAGCTCGACCATGGCAGAATAGAGAGAAAGGACGAAGATCGTCCCCTATGCTTAAGACATAGGCTCTACAGTATGCTATGCTGTGTACCGCACCTGAAGTGTGCCTTGCCATGAGTTAGTCAAGGGGTACAAGAGTGATCCAAGAATGGATCACAGGACAGCGGTCAAAGTTATCCTTAGTAACTAGTGGACTAAGGAATTTTCTCGATTATGGAGGTGGTAAAAGAGTTCATCGTAAAGGGTTACATCGATGCAAGCTTAACACCTATCCGGATAGCTCTGAGTAGAGATACCGGATACGTATAATGGAGCAACAATTTAGAATAGCTCCAAGTAGAACAGTTATTTGGAATAGCTCCAAATAGAACGTGGTAGCTGCATCTAGGAGATGACATAGAGATTTGTAAAGCACACACGGATCTGAAAGGTTCAGACCCGTTGACTATAACATCTCTCACAAGCATAACATGATCAAACCCAGAACTCATCGAGTGTAAATTACATGGTAATGTGAACTAGATTATTGACTCTAGTAAACTCTTTGGGTGTTAGTCACATGGGGATGTGACCTTGAGTGTTAATCACATATCGATGTGAACTAGATTATTGACTCTAGTGCAAGTGGGAGACTGTTGGAAATATGCCCTAGAGGCAATAATAAAAGTATTATTATATTTCCTTGTTCATGATAATTGTCTTTTATTCATGCTATAACTGTATTATCCGGAAATCGTAATACACGTGTGAATACATAGACCACAATCTGTCCCTGGTGAGCCTCTAGTTGACTAGCTCGTTGTGATCAACAGATAGTCATGGTTTCCTGGCTATGGACATTGGATGTCGTTGATAACGGGATCACATCATTAGGAGAATGATGTGATGGACAAGACCCAATCCTAAGCCTAGCACAAAGATCGTGTAGTTCGTATGCTAAAGCTTTTCTAATGTCAAGTATCTTTTCCTTAGACCATGAGATTGTGCAACTCCCGGACACCGTAGGGATGCTTTGGGTGTACCAAACGTCACAACGTAACTGGGTGGCTATAAAGGTGCATTACAGGTATCTCCACAAGTGTCTGTTGGGTTGGCACGAATCGAGACTGGGATTTGTCACTCCGTGTAAACGGAGAGGTATCTCTGGGCCCACTCGGTAGGACATCATCATAATGTGCACAATGTGATCAAGGAGTTGATCACGGGATGATGTGTTACGGAACGAGTAAAGAGACTTGCCGGTAACGAGATTGAACAAGGTATCGGGATACCGACGATCGAATCTCGGGCAAGTATCGTACCGATAGACAAAGGGAATTGTATACGGGATTTATTAAGTCCTTGACATCGTGGTTCATCCGATGAGATCATCGTGGAACATGTGGGAGCCAACATGGGTATCCAGATCCCGCTGTTGGTTATTGACCGGAGAGTCATCTCGGTCATGTCTGCATGTCTCCCGAACCCGTAGGGTCTACACACTTAAGGTTCGGTGACGCTAGGGTTATAGAGATATTAGTATGCGGTAACCTGAAAGTTGTTCGGAGTCCCGGATGAGATCCCGGACGTCACGAGGAGTTCTGGAATGGTTCGGAGGTAAAGAATTATATATAGGAAGTGTTATTTCGGCCATCGGGACAAGTTTCGGGGTCATCGGTATTGTACCGGGACCACCGAAAGGGTCCCGGGGGTCCACCGGGTGGGGCCACCTGCCCCGGGGGGCCACATGGGCTGTAGGGGGTGCGCCTTGGACTACATGGGCCAAGGGCACCAGCCCCAAGAGGCCCATGCGCCAAGAGAAGAGAAAAAGGGGAGAGTCCTAAAGGGGGAAGGCACCTCCGAGGTGCCTTGGGGAGGATGGACTCCTCCCCACCCTTGGCCGCACCCTTCCTTGGAGGAAGGGGCAAGGCTGCGCCCTCCCCCTCTCCCTTGGCCCTATATATAGTGGGGAAAAGGAGGAGCAATCATACCTAAGGCCTGGCGCCTCCCTCTCCCTCCCGTGACACATCTCCCTCCTCCCGCAGCGCTTAGCGAAGCCCTGTTGGAATCCCGCTACTTCCACCACGCCGTCGTGCTGCTGGATCTCCATCAACCACTCCCTCCTCCTTGCTGGATCAAGTCATGGGAGACGTCTCCGTTCCGTACGTGTGTTGAACGCGGAGGTGCCGTCCGTTCGGCGCTAGGATCATTGGTGATTTGAATCACGACGAGTACGACTCCATCAACCCCGTTCTCTTGAACGCTTCCGCTTAGTGATCTACAAGGGTATGTAGATGCACTCTCCTTCCCCTCGTTGCTAGTCTCTCCATAGATATATCTTGGTGATACGTAGGATAATTTTGAATTTCTGCTACGTTACCCATCAGTGATGTATTGCACCAGGCGAGCGATTGCGGGATCATCTCCTTGGCTAACAGAAGAAGGCTGCATTACTGCATTTGACATAGTGGGGAAAAAGCAGAACTCCCGCCTTGTTGCTACATGCGAGAAGTTGGTTCGGAGATGTAGGATAGCCTCCACAACAGCGGCTTGAATGGCTAAACCAGAGGTAGGCATGGCTCTACCCTGTAAAACCAAAGGCTGGACATCTGCTATAGGGCCTAGGCTGATGTGCACTCTTGCAGCAAAGCAATGAAGGTGAGGGACGGGTGTCGATTGGGACACCAGGTAATCGGGGCTAGTCTTACCGCCAAATGCTTTGGTGAGCATCTCGGCAAGAAGGGGTGGAAAGCCAGGGTGGTTGACGGCATAGGTGTGGGTGTAATATGTGGAAGTTTTGGAGATGCTAGCCATGACTGGGGTGCTACTAGCTAAGCTTCTCTGCAGGGACATGGCAGACTGAGGAGCGAGCGATACGGCTAGTGGAAAAGGAATTTATAGGCAGCTACGCAGGACAGGCCCGCATGGCATGGCCCCTTTCCCTTAATGGCGAAGGGAAAGCAGTGCGGCCGACCAGAAAGGATAGGATTGCTGCACATTTCACGGATAACTAGGCGGGGACAGCGGGGTGAGGACGTGTCGGTCCCGACTGTGCCACCTGTTGATTAACAGTGGCCATGTCGAACGCCAGGGATGGGTCAAATTCCTTAGGGGCATTACGGGTTAATGGTGGCGGCGATCTAATGCTAGGATAATCTATGCCAGCCTGGCTGCTCTGATACCAATCCCTGTGGCACCTCGATCCACATGGAGCAGGGGGCCTTCGCACGTCAACCCAGGATAACACCTAACGCACGACAGGTCCATGATACAGCATTCCAGGTACAAGAATATTCATCAAATACAGGTGTATATAATTACATCCGTGATGAATATAATCTTCTGGCATAGCCCTAAGGCTATTTACATGGCAGCAGAAGTCTATTTAAATGGCGGTGGAAGTCTTGATTTGGTAGCATAACACTCTGGCTGGGCTCCACAACTCACAGGACTGGCAAGATTACGGCCTAGCACGACGGAACAAGTGAACGACCTACAAAACTGGCATGACACGCCAGGTCAGTACATTGAATGTACTTGCAAGACAACCAAATACATAGCATCCAAACAAGCAGAAGACAAAGCAAGAACCAAGCGTCTACAACAACCTATCTCATATCAGAAACTAAGCATGGCATAATATCAACCGAAGACATAAATCAAACTAACATCATGGCATCCACTAGCATGGTAATAGCATGGTATATCAATTTTACTTCTAACATGGCAATAGCAAAGCATAGCATAACATCTCAATCATATCCATCAAAGCATGGCATGGCATAAATAAACTACCAATCATATCAAATGCAGACATAGCATGTTAACTGTATGCAACCATCTCATGATCTACCATGGTTCTTTAAATGCACACATATAACTCATGCAATGCCACCAAACTTGTGCACTGAGTCCCTTGGACTCTCTTACCAATGGTGATCACCTCACTTCCTGATCACAAACAAAAACAAACTCGTGATCCTTACGGCGATCACAACCCGACCAACTACTGGCCCGTGATCCTTACGGCGATCACAACCCGACCAACAACTGGCCCGTGATCCTTACGGCGATCACAACCCGACCAACAACTGGCCCGTGACCCTTACGGCGATCACAACCACATTAATCAGCTTAATTATTTCAGGTTTATCCTCCATTTTGACCAAGACCCGATAGTGTACCCTACTACGAACTTGTGCCCATGACCGAGGACGCGGCTATCCATAGTTTAAATACACTCTACAGAGGTAGCGCACTGTACCCACACCACAGAACCCATGGCATCGCACTCCAATTCGGGTGGACCAACGGTGTTTCGACAAAACCGATCTACTGCCATGACACTCTCCCGGCCACTCCGACTCACTCCCCACTGGGCTAGTCATGGGTGGCCCTGTGTCTACCTCCAGACACCTCAGTGACCACCGTCGTGGCCCTTACCACTCTGGGACACGTGCACATAACAACAACAACGGGCACACAAGGCTTATGTCCGCCTACCTGATCAGGGTAGCGCGCGCCCATAACCTTCCCTCGTTGGAGGCACCAGCGAGAGGCTCGACAATAGACCGCATTAGGGCCGTCCCGTACCGGCAAATGTGGTTGCACTGGAAAAAGTTTGATTTAGCGGCAATATGACTCGATCCCATCGATGACGGAGGGGTTTTGTTATTAAGTCATGTTATTATCTTCTCCATCATCAATCATCATACCAGCATTTTAACATGAATTCAATAATGAGAATATGTCATACAAATGCTTTAACAAAACATTGGGCTTCTCAAGTGAACACTTACAGTATAAAGTGAAGGAAATATGCCCTAGAGGCAATAATAAAGTTATTATTTATTTCCTTATATCATGATAAATGTTTAATATTCATGCTAGAACTGTATTAACCGGAAACATAATACATGTGTGAATATATAGACAAACAGAGTGTCACTAGTATGCCTCTACTTGACTAGCTTGTTAATCAAAGATGGTTATGTTTCCTAACCATGGACAAAGAGTTGTTATTTGATTAATGGGATCACATCATTAGTTGAATGATCTGATTGACATGACCCATTCCGTTAGCTTAGCACCCGATCGTTTAGTATGTTGCTATTGCTTTCTTCATGACTTATACATGTTCCTATGACTATGAGATTATGCAACTCCCGTTTACCGGAGGAACACTTTGTGTGCTACCAAACGTCACAACGTAACTGGGTGATTATAAAGGTGCTCTACAGGTGTCTCCAAAGGTACTTGTTGGGTTGGCGTATTTCGAGATTAGGATTTGTCACTCCGAATGTCAGAGAGGTATCTCTGGGCCCTCTCGGTAATGCACATCACTTAAGCCTTGCAAGCATTGCAACTAATGAGTTAGTTGCGAGATGATGTATTACGGAACGAGTAAAGAGACTTGCCAGTAACGAGATTGAACTAGGTATTGGATACCGACGATCGAATCTCGGGCAAGTAACATACCGATGACAAAGGGAACAACGTATGTTCTTATGCGGTCTGACCGATAAAGATCTTCGTAGAATATGTTGGAACCAATATGGGCATCCAGGTCCCGCTATTGGTTATTGACCGGAGACATGTCTCGGTCATGTCTACATTGTTCTCGAACAGTAGGGTCCGCACGCTTAAAGTTACGATGACAATTTCTTTATGAGTTTATGTTTTTTTGATGTACCGAAGGTTGTTCGGAGTTCCGGATGTGACCAGGGACATGACGAGGAGTCTCGAAATGGTCGAGACATAAAGATTGATATATTGGACGACTATATTCAGACACC
>NC_057813.1:464778122-464778647 GCF_018294505.1 Triticum aestivum
GATGACAGTTTTATTATGAGTTTATAAGTTTTGATGTACCGAAGTTTGTTCGGAATCCCGGATGTGATCACGGACGTGACGAGGAGTCTCGAAATGGTCGAGGCATAAAGATTTATATATTGAATGACTATATTCGGACACCGGAAGTGTTCCGGGTGATTTCAAAGAAAATCAGAGTGCCGGGGGGTTTACCGGAACCCCCCGGGAGAGTTAATGGGCCACATGGGCCTTGGTGGGAAGAGAGAGGGGCGGCCAGGGTGGGCCGCGTGTCCCCTCTCCTTCTGGTCCGAATTGGACTAGGAGGGGGGGCGGCGCCCCCCTTTCCTTCCCCCCTCTCCCCCTTCCTTCCCCCTCCTAGTAGGAGTAGGAAAGGAGGAGTCCTACTCCTACTAGGAGGAGGATTCCTCCTCCTTGGCGCGCCCCAAGGGGCCGGCCGGCCTCCCCCCTTGCTCCTTTATATACGGGGGCGGGGGGCACCCCAAAGACACACAAGTTGATCTACGGATCGTTCCTTAGCCATGTGCG
>NC_057813.1:464778710-464865433 GCF_018294505.1 Triticum aestivum
CTCTCCCCCTTCCTTCCCCCTCCTAGTAGGAGTAGGAAAGGAGGAGTCCTACTCCTACTAGGAGGAGGATTCCTCCACCTTGGCGCTCCCCAAGGGGCCGGCCGGCCTCCCCCCTTGCTCCTTTATATACGGGGGCGGGGGGCACCCCATAGACACACAAGTTGATCTTCGTGATCGTTCCTTAGCCGTGTGCGGTGCCCCCTCCATGATATTACACCTCGGTCATATTGTAGCGGTGCTTAGGCGAAGCCCTGCGACGGTTGAACATCAAGATCATCACCATGCCGTCATTCTGACAGAACTCCTCCCCGAAGCTTTGCTGGATCGGAGCCCGAGGTGCGTCATCAAGCTGTACGTGTGTCAAGAACTCGGAGGTGCCGGAGTAACGGTGCTTGGATCGGTTGGACCGGGAAGACGTACGACTACTTCCTCTACGTTGCGTCAACGCGTCCGCTTCGGTCTACGAGGGTACGTAGACAACACTCTCCCCTCTCGTTGCTATGCATACCATGATCTTGCGTGTGCGTAGGAATTTTTTTGAAATTACTACGTTCCCCAACAGTGGCATCCGAGCCTGGTTTTATGGTTTGATGTTATATGCACGAGTAGAACACAAGTGAGTTGTGGGCGATACAAGTCATACTGCTTACCAGCATGTCATACTTTTGTTCGGCGGTATTGTTGGATGAAGCGGCCCGGACCGACATTACGCGAGACTGGTTCTACCGCCGTGCTTTGCACACAGGTGGCTGGCGGGTGTCAGTTTCACCAACTTTAGCTGAACCGAGTGTGGCTACGCCTGGTCCTTGCGAAGGTTAAAACAGCACCAACTTGACAAACTATCGTTGTGGTTTTGATGCGTAGGTGAGATTGGTTCTTGCTTAAGCCCGTAGCAGCCACGTAAAACTTGCAACAACAAAGTAGTGGACGTCTAACTTGTTTTTGCAGGGCATGTTGTGATGTGATATGGTCAAGACATGATGCTAAATTTTATTGTATGAGATGATCATGTTTTGTAACCGAGTTATCGGCAACTGGCAGGAGCCATATGGTTGTCGCTTTATTGTATGCAATGCAATCGCCCTGTAATGCTTTACTTTATCACTAAGCGGTAGCGATAGTCGTAGAAGCATAAGATTGGCGAGACGACAACGATGCTACAATGGATATCAAGGTGTCGGGCCGGTGACGATGGTGATCATGACGGTGCTTCGAAGATGGAGATCAAGAGCAGAAGATGATGATGGCCATATCATATCACTTATATTGATTGCATGTGATGTTTATCTTTTATGCATCTTATCTTGCTTTGATTGATGGTAGCATTTTAAGATGATCTCTCACTAATTATCAAGAAGTGTTCTCCCTAAGTATGCACCGTTGCCAAAGTTCATCGTGCCCAGACACCACGTGATGATCGGGTGTGATAAGCTCTACGTCCAGCTACAATGGGTGCAAGCCAGTTTTGCACACGCAGAATACTCGGGTTAAACTTGACGAGCCTAGCATATGCAGATATGGCCTCGGAACACGGAGACCGAAAGGTCGAGGAAAATCATATAGTAGATATGATCAACATAAGATGTTCACCATTGAAAACTAATCCATTTCACGTGATGATCGGTTATGGTTTAGTTGAATTTGGATTACGTGATCACTTAGAGGATTAGAAGGATGTCTATCTAAGTGGGAGTTCTTAAGTAATATGATTAATTAAACTTAAATTTATCATGAACTTAGTACCTGCTAGTATCTTACTTGTCTATGTTGATTGTAGATAGATGGCCCGTGCTGTTGTTCCGTTGAATTTTAATGCGTTCCTTGAGAAAGCAAAGTTGAAAGATGATGGTAGCAACTACGTGGACTGGGTCCGTAACTTGAGGATTATCCTCATTGCTGCACAAAAAAGTTACGTCCTGGAAGCACCACTGGGTGCCAGGCCTGCTGCTGATGCAACTGACGACGTTAAGAACGTCTGGCAGAGCAAAGCTGATGACTACTCGATAGTTCAATGTGCCATGCTTTACGGCTTAGAACCGGGACTTCAACGACGTTTTGAACGTCATGGAGCATATGAGATGTTCCAGGAGTTGAAGTTAATATTCCAGAAGAATGCCCGGATTGAGAGATATGAAGTCTCCAATAAGTTCTATAGCTGTAAGATGGAGGAGAATAGTTCTGTCAGTGAGCATATACTCAAGATGTCTGGGTATTGTAATCACTTGATTCAACTGGGAGTTACTCTTCCGTATGATAGCGTCATTGACAGAATTCTCCAATCACTTTCACCAAGCTACAATAGCTTCGTGATGACCTATAATATGCAAGGGATGGATAAGACAATTCCCGAGCTCTTCGCAATGCTAAAGGCTGCGGAGGTAGAAATCAAGAAGGAGCATCAAGTGTTGATGGTCAACAAGACCACTAGTTTCAAGAAAAAGGGCAAAGGGAAGATGAAGGGGAACTTCAAGAAGAATAGCAAGCAAGTTGCTGCTCAAGAGAAGAAACCCAAGTCTGGACCTAAGCCTGAAACTGAGTGCTTCTACTGCAAGCAGACTGGTCACTGGAAGCGGAACTGCCCCAAGTATTTGGCGGATAAGAAGGATGGCAAGGTGAACAAAGGTATATGTGATATACATGTTATTGATGTGTACCTTACTAGAGCTCGCAGTAGCAGCTGGGTATTTGATACTGGTTCTGTTGCTAATATTTGCAACTCGAAACAGGGACTACGGATTAAGCGAACACTAGCAAAGGACGAGGTGACGATGCGCGTGGGAAATGGTTCCAAAGTCGATGTGATCGCGGTCGGCACGCTACCTCTACATCTACCTTCGGGATTAGTATTAGACCTAAATAATTGTTATTTGGTGCCAGCGTTGAGCATGAACATTATATCTGGATCTTGTTTGATGCGAGATGGTTATTCATTTAAATCAGAGAATAATGGTTGTTCTATTTATATGAGTAATATCTTTTATGGTCATGCACCCTTGAAGAGTGGTCTATTTTTGATGAATCTCGATAGTAGTGATACACATATTCATAATGTTGAAGCCAAAAGATGCAGAGTTGATAATGATAGTGCAACTTATTTGTGGCACTGCCATTTAGGTCATATCAGTGTAAAGCGCATGAAGAAACTCCATACTGATGGACTTTTGGAACCACTTGATTATGAATCACTTGGTACTTGCGAACCGTACTTCATAGGCAAGATGACTAAAACGCCGTTCTCTGGTACTATGGAGAGAGCAACAGATTTGTTGGAAATCATACATACAGATGTATGTGGTCCGATGAATGTTGAGGCTTGTGGCGGATATTGTTATTTTCTCACCTTCACAGATGATTTAAGCAGATATGGGTATATCTACTTAATGAAGCATAAGTCTGAAACATTTGAAAAGTTCAAAGAATTTCAGAGTGAAGTTGAAAATCATCGTAATAAGAAAATAAAGTTTCTACGATCTGATCGTGGAGGAGAATATTTCAGTCACGAGTTTGGTCTACACTTGAAACAATGCGGAATAGTTTCGCAACTCACGGCACCCGGAACACCACAGCGTAATGGTGTGTCCGAACGTCGTAATCGTACTTTACTTGATATGGTGCGATCTATGATGTCTCTTACAGATTTACCGCTATCGTTTTGGGGTTATGCTTTAGAGACGGCCACATTCACATTAAATAGGGCACCATCAAAATCCGTTGAGACGACACCTTATGAACTATGGTTTGGCAAGAAACCAAAGTTGCCGTTTCTTAAAGTTTGGGGCTGTGATGCTTATGTGAAAAAGCTTCAACCTGATAAGCTCGAACCCAAATCAAAGAAATGTGTCTTCATAGGATACCCAAAGGAGACAGTTGGGTACACCTTCAATCACAGATTCGAAGGCAAGACATTCGTTGCTAAGAATGGATCCTTTCTAGAGAAGGAGTTTCTCTCGAAAGAAGTGAGTGGGAGGAAAGTAGAACTTGATGAGGTAACTATACCTGCTCCCTTGTTGGAAAATAGTACATCATAGGAACCGGTTTCTGTGACGTCAAAACCAACTAGTGAGGAAGTTGATGATGATGATCATAGAACTTCAGATCAAGTTGCTACAGAACCTCGTAGGTCAAACAGAGTAAGATCCGCACCAGAGTGGTACGGTAATCCTATTCTGGAAGTCATGCTACTAGATCATGATGAACCTACGAACTATGAAGAAGCGATGGTGAGCCCAGATTCCGCAAAATGGCTTGAAGCCATGAAAACTGAGATGGGATCCATGTATGAGAACAAAGTATGGACTTTGGTTGACTTGCCCGATGGTCGGCAAGCAATTGAGAATAAATGGATCTTCAAGAAGAAGACTGACGCTGACGGTAATGTTACTGTCTACAAAGCTCGACTTGTTGCAAAAGGTTTTCGACAAGTTCAAGGGATTGACTACGATGAGACCTTCTCACCCGTAGCGATGCTTAAGTCTGTCCGAATCATGTTAGCAATTGCCGCATTTTATGATTATGAAATTTGGCAAATGGATGTAAAAACTGCATTCCTGAATGGGTTTCTGGAGGAAGAGTTGTATATGATGCAACCAGAAGGTTTTATCGATCCAAAGGGAGCTAACAAAGTGTGGAAGCTCCAGCGATCCATTTATGGACTGGTGCAAGCTTCTCGGAGTTGGAATAAACGCTTTGATAGTGTGATCAAAGCATTTGGGTTTATACAGACTTTTGGAGAAGCCTGTATTTACAAGAAAGTGAGTGGGAGCTCTGTACATTTCTAATATTATATGTGGATGACATATTATTGATTGGAAATGATATAGAATTTCTGGATAGCATAAAGGGATACTTGAATAAAAGTTTTTCAATGAAAGACCTCGGTGAAGCTGCTTACATATTGGGCATTAAGATCTATAGAGATAGATCAAAACGCTTAATTGGACTTTCACAAAGCACATACCTTGACAAAGTTTTGAAGAAGTTCAAAATGGATCAAGCAAAGAAAGGGTTCTTGCCTGTATTGCAAGGTGTGAAGTTGAGTAAGACTCAATGCCCGACCACTGCAGAAGATAGAGAGAAAATGAAAGATGTTCCCTATGCTTCAGCCATAGGCTCTATCATGTATGCAATGCTGTGTACCAGACCTGATGTGTGCCTTGCTATAAGTTTAGCAGGGAGGTACCAAAGTAATCCAGGAGTGGATCACTGGACAACGGTCAAGAACATCCTGAAGTACCTGAAAAGGACTAAGGATATGTTTCTCATATATGGAGGTGACAAAGAGCTCATCGTAAATGGTTACGTTGATGCAAGCTTTGACACTGATCCGGACGATTTTAAACGGTGGAGCTGTCAGTTGGTGCAGTTCAAAACAAAGCGTCGTGGCGGGATCTACGTGTGAAGTGGAATACATAGCTGCTTCGGAAGCAGCTAATGAAGGAGTCTGGATGAAGGAGTTCATATACGATCTAGGTGTCATACCTAGTGCATCGGGTCCAATGAAAATCTTTTGTGACAATACTGGAGCGATTGCCTTAGCGAAGGAATCCAGATTTCACAAGAGAACCAAGCACATCAAGAGACACTTCAATTCCATCCGGGATCTAGTCCAGGTGGGAGACATAGAGATTTGCAAGATACATACGGATCTGAATGTTGCAGACCCGTTGACTAATCCTCTTCCACGAGCAAAACATGATCAGCACCAAGACTCCATGGGTGTTAGAATCATTACTGTGTAACCTAGATTATTGACTCTAGTGCAAGTGGGAGACTGAAGGAAATATGCCCTAGAGGCAATAATAAAGTTATTATTTATTTCCTTATATCATGATAAATGTTTATTATTCATGCTAGAATTGTATTAACCAGAAACATAATACATGTGTGAATATATAGACAAACAGAGTGTCACTAGTATGCCTCTACTTGACTAGCTTGTTAATCAAAGATGGTTATGTTTCCTAACCATGGACAAAGAGTTGTTATTTGATTAACGGGATCACATCATTAGTTGAATGATCTGATTGACAAGACCCATTCCGTTAGCTTAGCACCCGATCATTTAGTATACTGCTATTGCTTTCTTCATGACTTATACATGTTCCTATGACTATGAGATTATGCAACTCCCGTTTACCGGAGGAACACTTTGTGTGCTACCAAACGTCACAACGTAACTGGGTGATTATAAAGGTGCTCTACAGGTGTTCCCGAAGGTACATGTTGGGTTGGCATAATTCGAGATTAGGTTTTGTCACTCCGATTGTCGGAGAGGTATCTCTGGGCCCTCTCGGTAATACTCATCACCTAAGCCTTGCAAGCATGTAACTAATGAGTTAGTTATGAGATGATGTATTACGGAACGAGTAAAGAGACTTGCCGGTAACGAGATTGAACTAGGTATTGGATACCGACGATCAAATCTCGGGCAGGTAACATACCGATGACAAAGGGAACAAAGTATGTTGTTATGCGGTTTGACCGATAAAGATCTTCGTAGAATATGTAGGAACCAATATGGGCATCCAGGTCCCGCTATTGGTTATTGACCGAGAATGGTTCTAGGTAATGTCTACATAGTTCTCGAACCCGTAGGGTCCGCACGCTTAACGTTTCGATGACAGTTTTATTATGAGTTTATAAGTTTTGATGTACCGAAGTTTGTTCGGAGTCCCGGATGTGATCACGAACATGACGAGGAGTCTCGAAATGGTCGAGACATAAAGATTGATATATTGGAAGCCTATATTTGGACATCGGAATGGTTCCGGGTGAAATCGGGATTTTACCGGAACACCGGGGGGTTACCGGAACCCTCCCGAGGGATATTGGGCCTTAGTGGGCCAAGAGGGAGAAGAGGAGGGCCAGTCAGGGCAGGCCGCGCGCCCCCTCCCCCCTTAGTCCGAATAGGACAAGGAAGGGGGGGGGGGGCGGCGCCCCCCTTTCCTCTTTCCCCTCCCCCCTTTCCTTCTCCACCAAGGCAAGAGGGGGGAGTCCTACTCCCGGTGGGAGTAGGACTCCTCCAGGCGCACCCCTAAGGGGCCGGCCGCACCTCCCTCCCTCCCTCCTTTATATACAGGGGTGGGGGGCACCCCACAGACACACAAGTTGATCTACGGATCGTTCCTCAGCCGTGTGCGGTGCCCCCTTCCACCATATTCCACCTTGGTCATATCGTCGTGAAGTTTAGGCAAAGCCCTGCGCCGGTAGTACATCATCATCGTCACCACGCCGTCGTGCTGACGGAACTCATCTCCGGAGCTCGGCTGGATCGGAGGCCGAAGATCGTCATCGAGCTGAACGTGTGCTGAACTCGGAGGCTCCGTACGTTCGGTGCTTGGATCGGTCGGATCGTGAAGACGTACGACTACATCAACCGCGTTGTGATAACGCTTCCGCTTACGGTCTACGAGGGTACGTAGACGAACAGTCTCCCCTCTCGTTGCTATGCCATCACCATGATCTTGCGTGTCCGTAGGAATTTTTTTGAAATTACTACGTTCCCCAACAGTGGCATCCGAGCCTAGGTTTTATGCATTGATGTTATATGCACGAGTAGAACACAAGTGAGTTGTGGGCGATACAAGTCATACTGCTTACCAACATGTCATACTTTGGTTCGGCGGTATTGTGAGATGATGCGGCCCGGACCGACATTACGCGTACGCTTACGCGAGACTGGTTTCACCGTTACGAGCACTCGTGCTTAAAGGTGGCTGGCGGGTGTCTGTCTCTCTCACTTTAGCTGAATCGAATGTGGCTACGCCCGGTCCTTCCGAAGGTTAAAACAGCACCAACTTGACGAACTATCGTTGTGGTTTTTGATGCGTAGGTAAGAACGGTTCTTGATAAGCCCGTAGCAGCCACGTAAAATTTGCAACAACAAAGTAGAGGATGTCTAACTTGTTTTTGCAGGGCATGTTGTGATGTGATATGGTCAAGACATGATGCTATATTTTATTGTATGAGATGATCATGTTTTGTAACCGAAGTTATCGGCAACTGGCAGGAGCCATATGGTTGTCGCTTTATTGTATGAAATGCAAATGCCCTGTAATTGCTTTACTTTATCACTAAGCGGTAGCGATAGTCGTAGAAGCAATAGATGGCGTAAACGACAACGATGCTACGATGGAGATCAAGTTGTCGCGCCAGTGACGATGGTGATCATGACGGTGCTTCGGAGATGGAGATCACAAGCCCAAGATGATGATGGCCATATCATATCACTTATATTGATTGCATGTGATGTTTATCCTTTATGCATCTTATCTTGCTTTGATTGACGGTAGCATTTTAAGATGATCTCTCACTAAAATTATCAAGAAGTGTTCTCCCTGAGTATGCACCGTTGCCAAAGTTCGTCGTGCCGAGACACCACGTGATGATCGGGTGTGATAAGCTCTACGTCCATCTACAACGGGTGCAAGCCAGTTTTGCACACGCAGAATACTCAGGTTAAACTTGACGAGCCTAGCATATGCAGATATGGCCTCAGAACACGGAGACCGAAAGGTCGAGCGTGAATCATATAGTAGATATGATCAACATAGTGATGTTCACCATTGAAAACTACTCCATCTCACGTGATGATCGGTTATGGTTTAGTTGATTTGGATCACGTGATCACTTAGATGACTAGAGAGATGTCTGTCTAAGTGGGAGTTCTTAAGTAATATGATTAATTGAACTTAAATTTATCATGAACTTAGTACCTGATAGTATCTTGCTTGTCTATGTTTGTTTGTAGATAGATGGCTCGTGCTGTTGTTCCGTTGAATTTTAATGCGTTCCTTGAGAAAGCAAAGTTGAAAGATGATGGTAGCAATTACACGGACTGGGTCCATAACCTGAGGATTATCCTCATTGCTGCACAGGAGAGTTACGTCCTGGAAGCACCGCTGGGTGCCAGGCCTGCTGCTGATGCAACTGACAATGTTAAGAACGTCTGGCAGAGCAAAGCTGATGACTACTCTATAGTTCAGTGTGCCATGCTTTACGGCTTAGAACCTTGTCTTCAACGACGTTTTGAACGTCATGGAGCATATGAGATGTTCCAGGAGTTGAAGTTAATATTTCAAGCAAATGCCCGGATTGAGAGATATGAAGTCTCCAATAAGTTCTATAGCTGCAAGATGGAGGAGAATAGTTCTGTCAGTGAACACATACTCAGAATTTCTGGGTATAATAATCACTTGATTCAACTGGGAGTTAATCTTCCTGATGATAGTGTCATTGACAGAATTCTCCAATCACTGCCACCAAGCTACAAGAGCTTTGTGATGAACTATAATATGCAAGGGATGAACAAGACTATTCCCGAGCTCTTCGCAATGCTAAAAGCCACGGAGGTAGAAATCAAAAAGGAGCATCAAGTGTTGATGGTCAACAAGACCACTAGTTTCAAGAAAAAAGGCAAAGGGAAGAAGAAGGGGAATTTCAAAAAGAACGGCAAGCAAGTTGCTGCTCAAGAGAAGAAACCCAAGTCTGGACCTAAGCCTGAAACTGAGTGCTTCTACTGCAAGCAGACTGGTCACTGGAAGCGGAACTGCCCCAAGTATTTGGCGGATAAGAAGGATGGCAAAGTGAACAAAGGTATATGTGATATACATGTTATTGATGTGTACCTAACTAGATCTCGTAGTAGCACCTGCGTATTTGATACTGGTTCTGTTGCTAATATTTGCAACTCGAAACAGGGACTACGGAATAAGCGAGCACTGGCCAAGGACGAGGTGACGATGCGCGTGGGAAACGGTTCCAAAGTCGATGTGATCGCGGTCGGCACGCTACCTCTACATCTACCTTCGGGATTAGTTTTAGACCTGAATAATTGTTATTTGGTGCCAGCGTTGAGCATGAACATTATATCTGGATCTTGTTTAATGCGAGACGGTTATTCATTTAAATCAGAGAATAATGGTTGTTCTATTTATATGAGTAATATCTTTTATGGTCATGCACCCTTGAAGAGTGGTCTATTTTTATTGAATCTCGATAGTAGTGATACACATATTCATAATGTTGAAGCCAAAAGATGCAGAGTTGATAATGATAGTGCAACTTATTTGTGGCACTACCGTTTAGATCATATCGGTGTAAAACGCATGAAGAAACTCCATACTGATGGACTTCTGGAATCACTTGATTATGAATCACTTGGTACTTGCGAACCGTGCCTCATGGGCAAGATGACTAAAACACCGTTCTCCGGAACTATGGAGAGAGCAACAAATTTGTTGGAAATCATACATACAGATGTATGTGGTCCGATGGATGTTGAGGCTCGTGGCGGATATCGTTATTTTCTCACCTTCACAGATGATTTGAGCAGATATGGGTATATCTACTTAATGAAGCACAAGTCTGAAACATTTGAAAAGTTCAAAGAATTTCAAAGTGAAGTGGAAAATCATCGTAACAAGAAAATAAAGTTTCTACAATCTGATCGTGGAGGAGAATATTTGAGTTACGAGTTTGGTTTACATTTGAAACAATGAGGAATAGTTTCGCAACTCACGCCACCTGGAACACCACAACGAAATGGTGTGTCCGAACGTCGTAATCGTACTTTACTTGATATGGTGCGATCTATGATGTCTCTTACCGATTTACCGCTATCGTTTTGGGGTTATGCTTTAGAGACGGCCGCATTCACGTTAAATAGGGCACCATCAAAATCTGTTGAGACGACGCCTTATGAACTGTGGTTTGGCAAGAAACCAAAGTTGTTGTTTCTTAAAGTTTGGGGCTGCGATGCTTATGTGAAGAAACTTCAACCAGATAAGCTCGAACCCAAATCGGAGAAATGTGTCTTCATAGGATATCCAAAAGAGACTGTTGGATACACCTTCTATCACAGATCCGAAGGAAAGACATTCGTTGCTAAGAATGGATCCTTTCTAGAGAAGGAGTTTCTCTCGAAAGAAGTGAGTGGGAGGAAAGTAGAACTTGATGAGATAACTGTATCTACTCCCTTATTGGAAGGTAGTTCATCACGAGAACCGGTTCCTATGACGACTACACCAATTAGTGAGGAAGCTAATGATATTGATCATGAAACTTCAGATCAAGTTTCTGCTGAACCTCGTAGGTCTACCAGAGTAAGATCCGCACCAGAGTGGTACGGTAATCCTATTCTGGAAGTCATGTTACTTGACCATGATGAACCTACGAACTATGAGGAAGCGATGATGAGCCCAGATTCCGCAAAATGGCTAGAGGCCATGAAATCTGAGATGGGATCCATGTATGAAAACAAAGTATGGACTTTGGTTGACTTGCCCGATGATCGGCAAGCCATTGAGAATAAATGGATCTTTAAGAAGAAGACTGACGCTGATGGTAATGTAACTGTCTATAAAGCTCGACTTGTTGCAAAAGGTTTTCGACAAGTTCAAGGGGTTGACTACGATGAGACTTTCTCACCCGTAGCGATGCTTAAGTCTGTCCGAATCATGTTAGCTATTGCTGCATTTCATGATTATGAAATTTGGCAAATGGATGTCAAGACTGCATTCTTGAATGGATTTCTAGAAGAAGAGTTGTATATGATGCAGCCAGAAGGTTTTGTTGATCCAAAAGGTGCTGACAAAGTATGCAAGCTCCAGCGTTCCATTTATGGACTGGTGCAAGCATCCCAGAGTTGGAATAAACGCTTTGATAGTGTGATCAAAGCATATGGTTTTATACAGACTTTTGGAGAAGCCTGTATTTACAAGAAAGTGAGTGGGAGCTCTGTAGCATTTCTAGTTTTATATGTAGATGACATATTGTTAATTGGAAATGATATAGAATTTCTGGATAGCATAAAGGGATACTTGAATAAAAGTTTTTCAATGAAAGACCTCGGTGAAGCTGCTTACATATTGGGCATCAACATCTATAGAGATAGATCAAGACGCTTAATAGGACTTTCACAAAGCACATACCTTGACAAAATTTTGAAAAGGTTAAAAATTGATCAGGCAAAGAAAAGATTCTTGCCTGTGCTACAAGGTGTGAAGTTGAGTCAAACTCAATGCCCGACCACAGCAGAAGATAGAGAGAAAATGAAAAATGTTCCCTATGCTTCAGCCATAGGCTCTATCATGTATGCAATGTTGTGTACCAGACCTGACGTATGCTTAGCAATAAGCTTAGCAGGAAGGTACCAAAGTAATCCAGGAGTGGATCACTGGACAGCGGTCAAGAACATCCTGAAATACCTGAAAAGGACTAAGGATATGTTTCTCGTATATGGAGGTGACAAAGAGCTAGTCGTAAATGGTTACGTCGATGCAAGCTTTGACACTGATCCGGACGATTCTAAATCGCAAACCGGATACGTGTTTTTATTAAACGGTGGAGCTGTAAGTTGGTGCAGTTCTAAACAAAGCGTCGTGGCGGGATCTACATGTGAAGCGGAGTACATAGCTGCTTCTGAAGCAGCAAATGAAGGAGTCTGGATGAAAGAGTTCATTTCCGATCTAGGTGTCATACCTAGTGCATCGGGACCAATGAAGATCTTCTGTGGCAATACTGGTGCAATTGCCTTGGCAAAGGAATCCAGATTTCACAAGAGGACCAAGCACATCAAGAGACGCTTCAATTCCATTCGGGACCAAGTCCAAGTGGGAGACATAGAGATTTGCAAGATACATACGGATCTGAATGTTGCAGACCCATTGAATAAGCCTCTCTCACGAGCAAAACATGATCAGCACCAAGACTCCATGGGTGTTAGAATCATTACTATGTAATCTAGATTATTGACTCTAGTGCAAGTGGGAGACTGAAGGAAATATGCCCTAGAGGCAATAATAAAGTTATTATTTATTTCCTCATATCATGATAAATGTTTATTATTCATGCTAGAATTGTATTAACCGGAAACATGATACATGTGTGAGACAAAACTATAGTCACTAGTATGCCTCTACTTGACTAGCTCATTAATCAAAGATGGTTATGTTTCCTAAACCATAGACATGTCTTGTCATTTGATTAGTGGGATCACATCATTAGGAGAATGATGTGATTGACATGACCCATTCCGTTAGCCTAGCACTTGATCGTTTAGTATACTGCTATTGCTTTCTTCATGACTTATACAAAGTTCCTGCAACTATGAGATTGTGCAACTCCCATATACCGGAAGAACACTTTGTTTGCTACCAAACATCACAACGTAACTGGGTGATTATAAAGGTTCTCTACAGGTGTTTCCGAAGGTACATGTTGGGTTGGCATAATTCGAGATTAGGTTTTGTCACTCCGATTGTCGGAGAGGTATCTCTAGCCCTCTCGGTAATACTCATCACCCAAGCCTTGCAAGCATGTAACTAATGAGTTAGTTATGAGATGATGTATTACGGAACGAGTAAAGAGACTTGCCGGTAACGAGATTGAACTAGGTATTGGATACCGACGATCAAATCTCGGGCAAGTAACATACTGATGACAAAGGGAACAAAGTATGTTGTTATGCGGTTTGACCGATAAAGATCTTCGTAGAATATGTAGGAACCAATATGGGCATCCAGGTCCCGCTATTGGTTATTGACCGAGAATGGTTCTAGGTCATGTCTACATAGTTCTCGAACCCGTAGGGTCCGCATGCTTAACGTTTCGATGACAGTTTTATTATGAGTTTATAAGTTTTTATGTACCGAAGTTTGTTCGGAGTCCCGGATGTGATCACGGACATGACGAGGAGTCTCGAAATGGTCAAGACATAAAGATTGATATATTGGAAGCCTATATTTGGACATCAGAATGGTTCCGGGTGAAATCGGGATTTTACTGGAACACCGGGGGGTTACCGGAACCCTCCCGGGGGATATTGGGCCTTAGTGGGCCAAGAGGGAGAAGAGGAGGGCCGGCCAGGGCAGGCCACGCGCCCCCTCCCCCCTTAGTCCGAATAGGACAAGGAAGGTGTGGCGGCGCCCCCTTTCCTCTTTCCCCTCCCCCCTTTCCTTCTCCACCAAGGCAAGAGGGGGGAGTCCTACTCCCGGTGGGAGTAGGACTCCTCCAGGCGCACCCCTAAGGGGACGGCCGCACCTCCCCCCTCCCTCCTTTATATACGGGGGTGGGGGGCACCCCATAGACACACAAGTTGATCTACGGATCGTTCCTCAGCCGTGTGCGGTGCCCCCTTCCACCATATTCCACCTCGGTCATATCGTCGCGGAGTTTAGGTGAAGCCCTGCGCCGGTAGTACATCATCATCGTCACCACGCCGTCGTGCTGACGGAACTCATCTCTGGAGCTCGGCTGGATCGGAGGCCGGAGATCGTCATCGAGCTGAACATGTGCTGAACTCGGAGGCTCTGTACGTTCGGTGCTTGGATCGGTCGGATCGTGAAGACGTACGACTACATCAACCGCATTGTGATAATGCTTCCGCTTACGGTCTATGAGGGTACGTAGACGAACACTCTCCCCTCTCATTGCTATGCCATCACCATGATCTTGCGTGTGCGTAGGAAATTTTTTGAAATTACTACGTTCCCCAACATGATGACCCTTTTTGCATGCAGCAGGGACTCGTCAAACCGAGCAGTTCCCGAGGCAGCATGGGGAAGCGGAGACACCCACGTCCAATCAGTCGCTACACATCGACCAAGGCCGCATGCTGTTGGGGCCCGCGGTGCTCCACACTTGCCCTTTGGCTTCGCCGCTAAGCCAAGTCCGAGCGCGCCTTGGGCCCGGGGGCTACTGTTGGCGTTCTGGGAACGGTGATCCCCAGACTTGCCTGCCTACGGCCCGCGGCGTCGCTCCACCAGGGGCCCAGTACGGCCCATCTTCATCATCCAACACTCAAGATGTAGGACCTTGAGAAGAGGTGTCTAGAGGGGGGGGGGGGGTGATTAGACACTAAGTACCAAAGTTGCAGTTTTTAAGTTTCTTTGAGTTTAAGTGGAGTTTAGGCACAATTTCAACATTCACAATACATATCAAGCAAGCATGCAAAGAGTATATGAGCAGTGGAAATAAAAGCATGCAACTTGCAAGAAAGTAAAGGGAAGGGTTTGGAGGATTCAAACGCAATTGGAGACAGGGATGTTTTGGCGTGGTTCCGATAGGTGGTGCTATCATACATCCACGTTGATGGAGACTTCAACCCATGAAGGGTAACGGCTGCGAGAGTCCATGGAGGGCTCCACCCACGAAGGGTCCACGAAGAAGCAACCTTATCTATCCCACCATGGCCGTCGCCCACGAAGGACTTGCCTCACTAGTGGTAGATCTTCACGAAGTAGGCGATCTCCTTGCCCTTACAAACCCCTTGGTTCAACTCCACAATCTTGTCGGAGGCTCCCAAGTGACACCTAGCCAATCTAGGAGACACCACTCTCCAAGAAGTAACAAATGGTCCGTTGATGATGAACTCCTTGCTCTTGTGCTTCAAATGAAAGTCTCCCCAACACTCGGTGAAATCGGTGGCACTGAGTGGTATGTTTCGGTCGTACCGAAGCGATTCGGTTGGGCCGAAAATAAATAATCGGTGAAACCGAGTTCATCGCAGAGAAAACACTTGTCACCTCAGCTCACTAGACTAGTAAGATCTCACAAAGATTTGCAAGGAATTTACTGAAGGATGTGCAATGAATTGGAATGCAGAAAATGCAAAGCAAACAGAGAAAGAAATCTAGATGAAGTTTTTTTTTGATTGAAAAGGGGAAATGAATATGCATGACCCAAATGCAAAAACACAGAAAAGAACACAAGAGAACTTCATCTGGAGATGGTCGGCGACAAAGTCACCTATGTTAGAGTATATTGACTTAGGAGTCAAGTGAGATCACTTGATCATAGGTCATACTCATCGTTTAAGCTCAAAATGGGGTTGCCATTTTTCGTTTAAGCATCTTGATGTATTCACATCTTTTCGAGTTTCTTTAGCTCATGACTTGGAGTAAAGCTTCTCTAAGATGGAATAACATACCTTGGTTGGTGGTGGTGTTGTCCATGTAGTTGAACTTGTGTGGGTTGCTCAAGGTTGATGTAGCTCATCAAGAATTTGGAGCACCACTTGGAATTTTAGTCCATTTACCTACATGGGTTAGTTCTTGCAAGGAAGAGCACTTGTGTATCCAAGAATGACAATCGTGAAGCTCAACATAGAATTTGTCAAAGGATATGTTTAAGAGGTTTCGTGCTTCCTTGTCTTCATCCACCATTGTGTATAGACTTGGTGATGTAGAGATTGCTCAAGATATGAGTAGATTACAATCTCATGGAGTTGGATTCCACCAAGTACCTACAAGGGTGAGATAACATGCAAGATACAAATATATCCAAGACATAAGATTTTCATCATAAGAGAAATATCAAGGATTAGTCATAAGCTCATGTCTTGCATGTATCCAATGGAGTTTCTACTCCAAGTTTGAAGCATCAATGATGTTCAATTCTCCTCTTAACCTGCAAAACACTTTCTCATCAAGAGGTTTAATGAATATATCCGCTAATTGCTTTTTGGTGCGAACCTGCTTAAGATCAATGTCACCCTTAGCAACATGATCTCGAATGAAATGATGACGAACTTCAATATGCTTAGTTCGAGAATGTTGCACATGATTATGACCAATTTTGATAGCACTTTCATTGTCACAAAGCAATGGAACATGTCTCACATATATCCCATAATCTTTAAGAGTTTGAGTCATCCAAAGTAATTGAGCACAAGATGAACCAGCGGTAATATATTCAGCTTCGGCGCTGGATAAGGATACCGAGTTTTTTTTGTTGGAGGACCAAGACACAAGAGATCTACCAAGAAATTGACAGGTACCCGAAGTGGACTTTCTATCAACCTTGTCTCCGGCATAGTCCGAGTCGGAATAGCCAACAAGATCAAAAGAGGCCCTCTTAGGATACCAAATGCCAAAGTTTGGTGTATGGATTAAGTATCTCACTATCCTTTTCACGGCCTTAAGATGACATTCCTTAGGAGCAGCTTGATATCGTGCACACATGCACACACTTAGCATGATATCGGGACGTGAAGCACATAGATATAACAATGAACGGATCATAGATCGATAAACCTTTTGATCAACCGGTTCACCACCTTTGGTTAAGTCATTATGTCCACTAGTAGGCATGGGTGTAGACATACCTTTGCATTCTTGCATATTGAACTTCTTGAATAAGTCCTTGGTGTACTTAGTTTGAGAAACAAAGGTACCTTCCTTAGTTTGCTTGATTTGCAACCCAAGAAAGAATTTGAGTTCACTCATCATAGACATCTCAAACTTCTCCGACATTAGCTTCCCAAACTTTTCACTAAAATGAGGGTTAGTTGAACCAAATATGATATCATCAACATAAATTTGGCACACAAATAGTTCTCCATTAACCCTTTTAGTAAAAAGAGTAGAATCAATTTTCCCAATTTCAAAGCCTTTTTCAATAAGAAACTTGGTCAAGCATTTATACCAAGCTCTAGGAGCTTGTTTAAGACCATAAAGTGCTTTGTGAAGTTTGTAAACATGATTGGGTTTTTTTGGATTGACAAAGCCGAGAGGTTGCTTAACATAAACTTCCTCCTCTATTTTACCATTTAGAAAAGCACTTTTAATGTCCATTTGGTACAAGGTGATATCATGATGATTAGCATAGGCAAGTAAGATGCGACTGGACTCAAGTCTAGCAACGGGGGCATAAGTCTCACCATAGTCCATACCTTCGACTTGTGTGTAGCCTTGGGCGACGAGATGTGCTTTGTTGCGAACTACTTGTCCATATTCATCTTGCTTGTTGTGAAACACCCATTTGGTACCGATGACGTTGTGGTTGTTGTCGGGCTTCTCAACCAATGTCCAAACTTGGTTCCTCTCAAAGTTATGTAGCTCTTCATGCATAGCATTTATCCAATCCAGATCTTCCAATGCTTCTTCAACCTTCATAGGTTCAATGCTAGAGATGAAAGAATAGTTTTCACAAAAGTTAGCTAAACGAGTTTTAGAGCGAGTGATTCTCCCGGTTTGAATGTCATTGTAGATTTGCTCGACGGGATGATCTTTAGCAATTCTTGCTCGAACTCGTGAAAGCTTTTGCTTGGGTCTTCGTTGAACATCTTCTTCATCTTGTTCTTCTTCATTGTTGGCATTGTCGTTCTCTTGTCATGGTGGAGAAGGAGGTTGTTGACGTTCATCTTGATGCACTTCCTTGTTCTCTTCATCTTGGTGTGTCCCACTTGTGGATGCTTCCGTATCAACTCGTGGTTCACCTTGTTGTGAAGTTGAAGCTTCCACTTGGACGGACGAGGTACTCTCCTTCACCTCCATTGGACGAACCTTGCCAATAGACAAGTCTTGAATTGCTTCCGAAGGATCTTTGTCCCCTACATCAATTGGCAATTCTCTACTTGCGAGCCGTTAGATTCATCAAACTTCACATCTACCGTCTCTTCAACCTTTCGGGTGAAATTGTTGTAGACACGGTAAGTGTGAGAGTTTGAGCCATAACCTAGTAGGAAACCTTCATGAGACTTAGGAGCAAATTTAGAACGATGATGCTTATCAAGAATGTAGCACTTTGAGCCGAATACTCGAAAGTATCCAACTTGGGGTTTGTTACCAGTGAGGAGCTTGTATGCCGTCTTGCCGAGTAGCTTGTGAAGATACAAGCAATTTGTTGCATGACAAGCTATCTCAACCGCTTGCACCCAAAAGTGCTTCGGCATCTTGTACAAATCAAGCATCGTTCTCGCCATTTCGATGAGTTTCCGGTTCTTCCTCTCAACAACTCCGTTTTGTTGAGGTGTGTACGTAGCCGAGAACTAGTGTGAAATCCCTTCTTCGTCAGGAAAGGTGTCCACATTTGCGTTCTTGAACTCCGTTCCGTTGTCGCTGCGAACCTTCTTGATCTTCACTTCAAATTTATTTTGGGCCTTCCTAGCGAAGTTTTTGAAGATCTTTTGGACCTGCGATTTATCATCGAGAAAGAACACCCACGTAAATCTTGAAAAATCATCAACTATAACTAGACCAAAAGAATTTCCACCGAGACTCTTATAAGAGTTGGGACCAAAGAGATCCATGTGAAGTAGCTCGAGTGGCCTCCTTGTAGTCATGATGTTCTTCACGGGATGCCTTCCTCCAACCTGTTTACCTGCCTGACAAGCGCTGCAAAGTCTATCCTTATCAAATATGACATCATTAACTCCAAGGATATGATTTCCTTTAATAAGGTTGTCAAGGTTTCGCATACCAACATGACCTAGTCGTCTATGCCATAGCCAACCTTTTGAGGGTTTAGCAATGAAGCAAGTTTTAGGTTGACCCTTTTTAGTGAAATCAACAATGTATAGATCACCTCTACGCACACCGGTAAAGACCATTTTATGATTATCTCGATGAAACACCTAGCAATCTACTTCAGTAAATAGAACATTGAAACCGAAATCAACAAGTCTAGATACTGAAAGTAAGTTGTAACCAAGAGATTCAACGAGAATGACATTTTGTATGGAGCTATCATGTGATATGGCCACCTTACCAAGGCCAACCACCTTACCCTTTGAGTTGTCACCGAAAGTAACATACTTTCGAGGACTATCATTGTCAGCAAGCTCACGAAACATGTCTTTATCTCCGGTCATGTGATCGGTACATCCACTATCAAGAACCCATTCCTTTCCTCCTGACATATATCCCCGAAGATTTGCCATAAGACCAAAGTGTCTCATTGCATCATCAATATCGAAGTCACTATCATCATCCTCATCATAGTATCCATGTTCAACATCGTCATGTGGTGGATCAAGTCCTAGAGAGGGTGATTCATTAGAATGAGTTTGACAATGATCTTGCTTATGAATTTTTATAGCTTCGGAAATAACATCACTAATAATGCCAACATTTCCTTTGGCATGCATAAGGTTTGTAAGATCAAATAGACGATCACCAAACATAGGATCACTAGTATTCATCTTACTCAAGGCAATAGACTTATGGAGAATTTCATCAAGATTCTTCAAGGAATAATCTGGAAATCGTTCCTCAAGAAATTTCCATATGGTGTAGGCACACTTAAAAGTAGGCAAACATCCAAGCAAGTTTCTAGGCAATCCTCTAATGATAAGTTCGGCAGTTCTAAGATTCCTAATCATGTCAATAGACTCATCATGGGTAGGATGCATAGGATCAACATAAGGTGCACAAGGGCTAGCAATGTACTTGTTAAAATGATATTGATTGAAAATAACAAGCATCTCATTTTTCCACTCATGAAAATACTGTCCATCAAGAATAGGCACTCTATGTCTAAGACTCCCAAAAGTAGACTCATCCATATTCCTCCAATGGTGATTAAACCAAAGCAATGTAGACCAATGCTCTGATACCACTTGTAGGACCTTGAGAAGAGGTGTCTAGAGGGGGGGTGATTAGACACTAAGTACCAAAGTTGCAGTTTTTAAGTTTCTTTGAGTTTAAGTGGAGTTTAGGCACAATTTCAACATTCACAATACATATCAAGCAAGCATGCAAAGAGTATATGAGCAGCGGAAAGTAAAGCATGCAACTTGCAAGAAAGTAAAGGGAAGGGTTTGGAGGATTTAAACGCAATTGGATACACGGATGTTTTGGCGTGGTTCTGATAGGTGGTGCTATCGTACATCCACGTTGATGGAGACTTCAACCCACGAAGGGTAACGGCTGCGCGAGTCCACGGAGGGCTCCACCCACGAAGGGTCCACGAAGAAGCAACCTTGTCTATCCCACCATGGCCGTCGCCCATGAAGGATTTGTCTCACTTGCGGTACATCTTCACGAAGTAGGCGATCTCCTTGCCCTTACAAACCCCTTGGTTCAACTCCACAATCTTGTCGGAGGCTCCCAAGTGACACCTAGCCAATCTAGGAGACACCACTCTCCAAGAACTAACAAATGGTGCGTTGATGATGAACTCCTTGCTCTTGTGCTTCAAATGATAGTCTCCCCAACACTCAACTCTCTCTCATAGGTTTTGGATCTGGTGGAAAGAAGATTTGAGTGGAAAGCAACTTGGGGAAGGCTAGAGATCAAGATTCATATGGTAGGAATGGAATATCTTGGCCTCAACACATGAGTAGGTAGTTCTCTCTCAGAAAATGTATGTTGGAAGTGTAGGTTCAGTCTGATGGCTCTCTCCACGAATGAAGAGGAGGTGGAGGGGTATATATAGCCTCCACACAAAATCTAACCGTTACACACAATCTACCAAACTCGGTGGGACCGAATCTTTAAACTCGGTCAGACCGATTTAGCAAATAATGTGACCGTTAGGGTTTTCGGTGGGACCAAAATACAACTCGGTGAGACCGATTCGGTTAGGGTTAGGGCATAACGTATTCTCGGTAAGACCGATTAGACAAACTCGGTGAGACTAATTTGGTAATAAGCTTTTCAGAGAGTTGGTTAGGCAAACTCGGTGGGACCGATTACTCAAACTCGATGAGACCGATTTTGGTAATAAGTTTTCCAGAGAGTTTGCATTGTAATCTCGGTAGTACCGATTGCTCAAACTCGGTGAGACCGATTTTGATAATGGACATACACAGAGAGATTACAATCCCATCTCGGTGAGACCGAGATCCCTATCGATAAGACCGATTTGCTTAGGGTTTATGGCAGTGGCTATGACCTTTGGAATCGGTGGCGCCGGATAGGAAGAATCGGTGTGACCGATTTTGGCTTTGGGTTTAGGTCATTTGTGGAAGTGGGAAAGTAGTTGAGGGTTTTGGAGCATATCACAAAGCACATGAAGCAAGAGGCTCATTAAGCAACACCTCATCCCTCCTTGATAGTATTGGCTTTTCCTATAGACTCAATGTGATCTTGGACCACTAAAATGTAAAATGAAGAGTCTTGATCTTGAAGCTTGAGCCAATCCTTTGTCCTTAGCATTATGAAGGAGTTCCCAAATCCTTTAGTCCATGCCACTCCATTGTTGAACTTATCCGAAACATGCTAGATAAAGTGTTAGTCCAACAAGATACATGTTGACATTAATTACCAAAACCACCTAGGGAGCACTTGTTCTTTCACAAGACCCCTTGCGAGGGGCCAAGCCTCGCGGGGCGGATGACACCAGGCCTTCTCAGGAGCGGCCTCACCAGGCAGGCTCACGAGGGGGCGGAGAGATCAAGGCAAGGGGTACCTCGCAAGGTTCCCGTGACGCAAGCCATGACGACCAAGGCCAGGCAGGCGCCAGCGCGTGCAGTGTCCTCGTTTCCCCTTTGGTGCTAAGGGGGCAAGCGCAGGCGCAGAGTATCGAGGCATCAGGCAAAGGTTTCCATATCGGTGCAACAAGACCAAGGCCAGCAGGACGGCATGACGGAGGTCATCGTGGAGCCTAAGATGGTATCACCACCAGCGGCTTTGACAGGCGAAGACCACCTATAGTCAGGATAGCTTGTAGTAGTTGTCCCCTTTCAAAATGGCCGTTGTTGGATCCCTTCCCGCTCAATATTTGGGGAGAGGACCAGGGCCTCTATAAATAGGGCTAGCCACCACAGGGGAAAGGGATCCGAACTCAGTTCATCTACACACCACCAAGCACAAGAACACCTCTCCTTGCTAGGCTGTTCTTCCCTTGTACTGTTCATCATCAGCCCAAGAGGCAATCCATCACACCACACACAGGAGTAAGGTATTACACCACAACAGTGGCCCAAACCTGTATAAATCTGGTGTCTCTTGTGTTGCTCATCGTGCTAACTTAGAGATCGTGGCGAGGCTAAGGGCGTGTTTCAGTATGGGGAAATCTTCATGCGCACCCTAGTGTTCGAACCTTAAGGGTTTTGCCGGAACCCGATATCTGACAGAGTCCATGAAGAAGACGGACAAGCGAAGAAGAACCAAGCGTAGACGAACGAATCCTGACGATCGCAACGAAACAGGAACTATCGAGAAGAAGCACAACCGGAAAGAAGCAAACAACATGGTAAACACGCCACACTTAAACATGACATGATGCTCAACCAAGTATGATGCATGACAAGGCTACATGATGCTACTCATGGCAAGGGATGATGCATAAAAGAGCAACACACCAAAGCAAGTTTTAATGAGGCCGGAAACAACATATAACAAATCCAGTAAGTCCTCATATGCAAATTTCAAAATTGGTCCAGATATGAATATCACATTATGAACAGCAAGTTAGATGCACCATGATGATCTACATGAAATTATAGTCAAGTTACATATAAAGTTCATTTAATTCGGAGCTACGGCCTAGAAGATATGAGCAACACAAGTTAAACATGGCATTGATGCAAAATGCATTCAAACATCAAGCAAACACACTCAAAACAAGGATTCAACATGACATGGTAAAACTACATACAATTCTAAGAAACTTAGATATAGAACATGCTCAAAACGGAGCAGCGATGCAACACATACACTCCAAACAAGATATAACAACGATCTGCCCAAAACAGCAACTAGGCACTTTGTAATCATCAAAACAACATGCTACAGGAATCATATGAGCACAAACTTGACATGCACTTAAATTAAAGATAACATACGTCATATATCATTAATATTCAGGTTCATAAGTATCAAGATTAAACCAATATGATCAATGCAAAATGCAACTTTGTAACACAGGGGCATATACCTGAGCAGAGTTAATATGATGACATGTTGAAGGCATGTAACAAAGATGCTACAACAACTATACATGGAAACCAAAGGCATGGCATCAAATTACACATAACAAAGAGCAAATAACGTCAAAGCATCATATGCATATGTGTCGGATGTTGGGTTCTGGCAGACCCTTAAGGTTCGAACTCTGGGGTGCGCGCGAAGATCTTCCCCCTACCAATCCATGTCCGGTCGCTCCGCGAGAATCTAAGCTAAACGATGAACAATCACGAGGGACATAAGATTTATACTAGTTCAGGCCACCGTTGTGGTGTAATACCCTACTCGAGTGTGTCGTATGGTTGATTGCCTCTGGGGCTGATGATGAACAGTACAAGGGGAAGAACAGCCTCGCGAGAGGTGTTCTTGGGCTGGTGCGATGAACTACTTGGGAGAGTTCGATCGCCTCTTGATCTGATGGGGACTCTATGAGATCTCTCTCCTCAACTGTGGTGGCTAGCTCTTTATATAGAGGCCCTGGTCCTCTTCCCAAATATTGAGCGGGAAGGGCACCAACAACGGCCATTTTGAAGGGGAACATCTAGTACAAGTTATCCTGACTAAAGTTGGTCTTCGGCTGCCAAAGGCACTGGCGATGACACCATCTTGGGACCCATGGTGACCTCCATCCTGCCGCTCTGCTGGTCTTGGTCTCGTTGCACCAAAATGGTAACCTTTGCCTGATGCCTCGGTACTCCATGCCTGTGCTTGCCCCCTATGCACCAAAGAGGAAACAAGGACACTGCGCAGGCCGGTGCCCGCCTGGCGCCTACCTGGTCTCGATCATCATGGCTTGCGTCATGAGCACCTCGCGAGGTACCCTTGCCTTGATCTCTCCGCCTCCTCGTGAGCCTGCCTGGCGAGGCCGCTCTTGAGGAAGCCTTGCATCGTCCACCCCGCGAGGCTTGGCCCCTCGTGAGGGTCTTGAGTTTGCATTGATGAAGATGGGCCGTACTGGGCACCACTTGAGCCACGTCGCAGGCCGCAGGCAGGCAAGTCTGGGGACCCCCATTTCCAGAACGCCGACAGTAGCCCCTGGGCCGAAGGCGCGCTCAGACTTGGCTTAGCAGAGAAGCGAACGGGCAAGTGCGGAGCGCCGCGGGCCTCAACAGCCTGCAGCCTTGGGCGCCACGTGGTGGTTGATTGGACGTGGGCGTCTCCGCTTGAGGTCGGCTCACCTACCGTGGCCGCGTCTTCACTCGCGGGAAAGGGAGGAATTGGGGCTCGCACTTTCCCTGCCCGATCGTCCTCGCGAGGCCAGGAGGGACACCCTGGCGGGGAGCCCGCCCTCGTGGCCCCGTTGACTTTGGAGGCGCCTGTGCTTGACGCTGTCGCCGAAGTTGCCAAGGCTTGGGAGGTCCCTGCCTCCCAAGCTGTGATCACGCTGCCGTCTTCTCCTCCTACTCCACCGGTTCCCGTTTCCTCTGCCTCCTCCGTTGCCTTGGACCGCGCTGCCGACGAGCTGAGTCAGCTGCGAGAGGATCTCCGGGGCGTCGACCCCCACCTGGTGGCCGGGCGCCTGGAGCTGGTCTCTGGCTGGGCTCTGACGCCTCCGTCCGAGCGGCGCTGAGCCAGGCTGTGACGGCTTTCGAGGTGGAGAAGCAAGTCACCTCTCAGGCCATAGCCGCTCGCGACGCAGCATTGAAGGATGCTTCAACTGCCAAGGGCCACTGCAAGACGTTGGAGGGCGAGCTGCAAGGACTGCGTGATGAGCTCGCCAAGGAGGTTCGCGACCGTCAGGCGAAGGAGGAGGAGATCAAGGCTCGGGAGGCTGCCATCAAGGACCGCGATGCCGAACTCTCAGCTGACCGTGGTCGACTGAAGACGCTGGATCAGGCGCAGAACACGGAGAGGGTTGAGCTGGATGCCAAGGCGAAGGTCTTGGCCAAGGACCGCGCGACCTTCACGCGTTATGAGGAGAGGGCTCGCACGGCGCTGAAGACGCTTTATGAAGAGGGCCTGGAGAAACCGCTGGCTGGAGCCATGGAAAGCCCCGCCAAGCTGGTTCCCTTCCTGGTCGAGGCGCTTGAGGAGGTCGTGACCGGCATCGGTCCCATGGCCGAAGTTGAGGCTCGCGTCCTTTCCTCCGCAGCGCTGACACGGATCCTCAGCCACGTCTACCTCCGCAATCCCGACGCCAACCTTGATGACCTGCTGGAGCCCATGGATGCCAAGTGCTTCGCCGCTGCTGCCGAGGCCGTGAAGGGCCGAGCGGAGGCCTTGCTGGCGAAGTTCCGCGCCTTCAACACCGCACCCAAGCAAGGCGCTGCTGGCTCTGTGGCCCCGGGGGGTGGAGCTGACAAGCGCAA
The DNA here is from genome assembly GCF_018294505.1 of Triticum aestivum. NCBI lineage: Eukaryota > Viridiplantae > Streptophyta > Magnoliopsida > Poales > Poaceae > Triticum > Triticum aestivum. Next base: position 464,804,650 of record NC_057813.1, read on the forward strand.
CTCGACGACGAGCGGCCGCGCGGCCCAGGGGTGATCTCCTCGCGGCTTCTTTCCTGATTCGATTCCTGCAACATGCACCATGCCTCGTGGAGGCGTTTAAACTTGTGTTTTGTATTGTGGGAATAATTTATGGTCTGTAATATTTGCTTCTGAATTTGCTAGATTTTGCGATTTCCTTCCTATTTGCTTGTGTTCTACGTCGGCAGGGCCCAGCCCCGCGCATACCTCAGCCGCCGTTAGCCCCGACCGGATCACCAGGACGGGACTAAGGAGTGAGGTGCTACGTGGCAAGTTAGGCTCCTGAGTCGCGATGCTCAGGAGTCCATCTTGACACGCAAACAACAAATAGGGAGGGGTGTAGGAGAGGATTTGCCGTTTTACGTCGGCAGGGCCCGGCCCCGCGCATACCTCAACCACCGTTAGCCTTTAGGAACTAAGGAGTGAGGGGCTATGTGATCAGTTAGGCTCGTGAGTCGCGATGCTCAGGAGTCCCCCTTGACGCTCAAACGGGTCTTCATACCTTGGCTCCGCTCGGGGAGGGGCGCGCGACGACCAGGTCCGAGGGACCTGGCTGGGTGGCATGCGCTCGGGCGTGACCCGGGCACAGCCCCCGTGCCCAGCCCCCTCGCGCGGTGCTCCTAAGGGGAGGCATTGCGATGAGGTCAGACACTGAGCTCTGGGCTCCCTGAGGTTGATACAGCCGTGGGCTGCCCTCAGTTGTTTATCATCAGCGCGGAGCATAGCGCTTTCGTATGTGTACGGGCATAGCCGCTCCTCGGCAGTGTCGTCAGCCAGCGCGGAGCATGGTGCTTCCACTGGTACGTGGGAGGGGGCTCCCCTCCGGGAGGAGCACCCGGGGCGTGTACAACCCCGCCCTGACACGTGGCCGGCACGGTAGGGCTAGACGAGGTGTATCGGGGCACTCGTGAGCCAGCGCGGGACCCACGAGGCCCTACCTCAAGGCGGGTTGCGCCTAATCTTGAGCCTTGGGCGGCTGAGTGTTCCTTCATGGGGGTTAGATGCAAATGCTCTACGTCCTTAGGTCCCGGCCCTCGAGTAGGCTCAGCCGCCGCTGGTATGCCAGGTCGCGATGTCGTGGACAAGGCCAGGGGGTAAGGGCTGGAGAGCCAGTAAGAGCTCCCGAGTCGCGATGCTCAGGCGCCCCCCTTTTAACGTGCAAGCGATTTGCATGAGGGAGAAAAAGGGGCCGCGACGGGCGAGAGGTGATAATCATAGGCAAGTTGAGCATGAAAAGACACGCCATTGGGTCAGTCCTAAGCGTCTTGGGGATGATGCAGCCCGAGGGGCACCCCCAACAAGGTATGCTAAGGACATAAGCAAAACGGATACATGTCGCGGGGACACACCCATGCGACCTGGGAATAATGCAGCCCTGAGGGCACTCCCAGCTGAAATTAAACTCGAGAGATGTCACCTGATACCATTGCAGAGCGAGTGTTGGAGTAGCCGACGGTGCGTGGTGAAGAAGCCAATCCTTATGAGCCTTCGGGACCCTGAGCCTCGGGAGGCTCTGGAGGTCCGGGCGGCTCGGCAAGGTCCATCTCCACTTCCTCCAGGAACGTGCGGTGCCTGGCCACCTAAGCCTCCAGAATGCTCCTCATCAGGCGCTGGTGGGCAGCAGCCGCGTTTGGCAAGCCGAAAGGCATGCGAACGTAGCTGTGAGGTGGAGCCTTGCAACGCCCCACGCGCGAAGGCCAGAAGCACTCCTGAGACGCGACTCGATTGAGCCCTGGGTAGTCGATGCAAACACGCAGCCCTCCATCCTCGCCTGGATGGGGAGCTACGCCGGGCAGGCGGCGGTTGCCGCGCATGACTCTCGATTCCTGTAGCTCCTAAGTAACCTTGGTGATGAACTCCTAAGGGTTGGGCCCTCCTTGCCTTATGCCTTCCTGAGGGAAGCATGCCAAGAAGCATGCCTCCAAGTGGTGCCCGAGCGCCTCCCTCGTGATCTTGGCAAAGTCAGTGGCCCTCCAGGGGAGAGCCCCCGAGCCCTTCCCGAGGAGGGCGCCGGGCGCGCCTTCCTATGCGATGGAAGGCGGCGCCCCTTGGATGGGCGCAGATCCTGGCGCGGTGCCTCCGGAGGTGCCTGCCTCCTGAGGCCTTGAGCTGGGTGATGTCTTCTTCTTCTTGGGGGCTTCTTCAGGAAGGTTTCCACTCTTGCTGTCTGGGTCCTCGATCGACGCGGCTTGGAAGGCGCGCTTAAGAGAGCACACCGCATCCTTCTCTTCACAGGGGACCGTGATGACTCTGCCACTTCCTGGCATCTTGAGGATGTTGTAGCCATGGTGAGTCACGACCATGAACTTGGCCAGGGATGGATATCCGAGGATGGCATTGTATGGCAGGCGAATGTGGGCAACTTCGAAGTCAATGAGCTCGGTACGGTAGTTCTTGCGCCGCCCAAAGGTGACAGGGAGGCGGACTTGCCCTATCGGGATAGTGGAACCATCAGTGACTCCTGAGAAAGGCTTGGTCGGCTGAAGCTGATCGTATGGCACTTGGAGATTGTTGAACGTCTCGACGGATAGGACGTTGAGCCCTGCTCCACCGTCAATGAGGGTCTTGGTAACTTGCACATTGCTGATGACTGGGGAACAGAGCATTGGGAGGACACCGGCTGTTGCCGCGCATTTGAGATGATCCACTAAGCTGAACGTGATGGCGCATGCGGACCACCTGAGAGGGCGCGTGGCCTCGAGCTTGGGGAGGACTGCATTCACCTCGCGAGCAAACTGCTTGAAGATGCGCTGAGAGGCTGGGGCCTGGGCTCCACCCAAGATGCAAGCGATAGCATGCGGCTCATGGAAGCCCCAAGCCCCCTCGTCCTGTTGATGATCGTCATTCCTTCTTGGCGGTGGTGGCAGAGGAGGAAGGCCTGCGTTACCTTGCAGGCGATCCTCGCCAGGCTGATCCCTCCAAGCCCCCTCACGAGGCTGGTCCTGCCAGTGGTCCTTGCGAGGTCGATCACGCCACCCTTGGCGAGGGCCACGGTCGTCCCATCGTCCTCCACCTCTTCCGCCGCCTCGGATGTAGCCCCGATCGTTGCGCTTGGGGCGTCGGCCAACACGGCTTTCTCGCTTGCCCTAAGCTCTTGGCATTCGTTGGTGTTGTGGGTATGGAGATCGTGGTACACGCATTACCGGCTGCCCTTGGACGACTCCGGCTGGTCCCTGCCGCGCTTCGTGTCCGGCTCTGCTGCGAGCACAGCTGCTCCTTTGCGCTTCACGTCCTTGGCCTTGGCTTTCTTCTCTTCTGGATCTACAGCTGGGAGCTCGAGAAGGGAGAGGTATCCCTCCTCAGCCCTTGCGCACCTGCTCGCCAGGTTGAATAGCTCCACAGACATGCACAGATCTTCGTGGATCGCCAGTTCCTCCTTCATCTTGACGTTGCGGACGCCGACAGAGAACGCTGAGATGATGGCCTCCTCGGTCACCTTGGGAATCTTGAGGCGAGCGCTGTTGAAGCGCTGGATGTACTTCTGCAAGGTCTCTCCGGGTTGCTCCTTGATGCGGCACAAGTCACCCACGGCCGGTGGCCGGTCGCGAGTGCCCTGAAAGTTGGCGACGAGGCGGGTGCGCATCTTGTCCCAGGAGGAGATCGTGCCAGGAGGCAGGTTCAGGAGCCAGGTGCGGGCACCGTCCTTGAGCGCCATGGGAAACCAGTTTGCCATGACCCTTTTGTCCCCGTTGGCGGCTTCGATGCCCAGCTTGTAGAGCTGCAGGAACTCTGCGGGGTCGACAGTGCCATCGTAGTGAGGAGGCAGGTCCGGCTTGAACTTGCCCGGCCAGGTGACACTGTGCAGCTCGGTGGTGAAGGCGCGGTAGCCTGCGTTGGCCACCAGAGCTCTCTGCTGACGCAGGGCTTGCTCCTGGGGATTCCCGTGTGCTGCTGCTAGGAGCAGCGCGGGGTCTTGATGTGCTGGTGAGGGACGCGGTCATGGCGTGCCGGTGCAGGAAGTACGCGAGCACCTTCTTGAGGATGAGGAATTTCTTGGCAGCTCCTTCCTTGTCACGCGGGCGCCGGACGCGGTGGATCTCGTCCAGGGGCCGCACGCCTTGGAGTCAGGGCGCCTTCTTGGGGAGGAGGTGGCGGAGGCACCTCCTGGGCTGCATCACCCGCGCAGGATGGAGGGCGAGGCAGCGATAGGGATGACGCAGGGGAGCCCCCTGCGGCACTGACGAGCTCGGTGATGCGAGCGAGCCACTCCTCGTAGAGGTCGTCGACAGGATGGTAGTGCAGGAGCTCACACGCCAGGTGAAACGTGGCGTGCGCATCCATGGGAGCGCGACAGGCGTGCGACGACGAACTAGCTGGAGTTAGCGACGGGGTGGCGGTGCGGCCTTCCCGCCGCACGGAGGGATGCAGCGACGAGGCCTGCTGCTGGTTCCCCGCCGGGCCGGTGGCGGCATTGGCGGCAGGCAAGGGGGAATGACGGGGACACCTGTCGATGGGAGCCGTCTGGGTGACGCTGGCGGCAAGAGCAGCCCGACGCTCGGCGCAAGCCCGGCGAGCGTCAGCCATGGACACGACGGATGATCGACGCGCAACAGCGGAAGAAATATTCCGGCGCACACCTACCTGGCGCGCCAAATGTCGGATGTTGGGTTCCGGCAGACCCTTAAGGTTCAAACTCTAGGGTGCGCGCGAAGATCTTCCCCCTAGCAATCCACGTCCGGTCGCTTCACGCGAATCTAAGCTAAACGATGAACAATCAAGAGGGACACAAGATTTATACTGGTTTGGGCCACCGTTGTGGTGTAATACCCTACTCCAGTGTGTGGTATGGTGGATTGCCTTAGGGGCTGATGATGAACAGTACAAGGGGAAGAACAGCCTCGTGAGAGGTGTTCTTGGGCTGGTGCGATGAACTACTTGGGAGAGTTCAATCGCCTCTTGATCTGATGGGAACTCTATGAGATCTCTCTCCTCTACTATGGTGGCTAGCTCTTTATATAGAGGCCCTGGTCCTCTTCCCAAATATTGAGCGGGAAGGGCGCCAACAACGGCCATTTTGAAGGGGAACATCTAGTACAAGTTATCTTGACTAAAGTTGGTCTTTGGCTACCAAAGGCACTGGTGATGACGCCGTCTTGGGCTCCATGGTGACCTCCATCCTGCCGCTCTACTTGTCTTGGTCTCGTTGCACCGAAATGGTAACCTTTGCCTGATGCCTCGGTACTCCACGCCTGTGTTTGCCCCCTTTGCACCAAAGAGGAAACAAGGACACTGCGCAGGCCGACGTCCGCCTGGCGCCCGCTTGGTCTCGATCGTCATGGCTTGCGTCACGAGCACCTCGCGAGGTACCCTTGCCTTGATCTCTCTGCCTCCTCGCGAGCCTGCCTGGCGAGGCTGCTCCTGAGGAAGCCTTGTGTCGTCCGCACCGTGAGGCTTGGCCCCTCACGAGGGTCTTGAGTTTGCGTTGATGAAGATGGGTCGTACTGGGCCACCACTTGAGCCACGCCGCAGGCCGCATGCAGGCAAGTCTGGGGACCCCCGTTCCCAGAACACCGACAATATGGCCCATGGATTAGTGGGAACCAACAAGACAAGATTGAATGTTAAAACAGTTTTAGCAATAGTAGAACACCACATTATGATAGCATGTTTGCAATCTTGAAATAGAGGCATATAATATCCAAAATTATCACACTTAGCATCTGGAGAAAGAACACATATTATACTTCAAAACATGTCATTGGAGCATCTCCAAAAGAGGCATACATCAATTAATAACAAGCTCACAACATGGCATCATGAAGTTAACGGAAAACTGGAACATCATTTAGGCATGTTCATGGTAATGAAGACATATTCTACAGGACATATATTGGGCATAAATGGCATGGCATGATATATCATAAAATTTAAAACAAAACATGTCAACTAAGCATCTCCAGATTATGTATGGATTAATTGGTAGCATCAAGAAAACATAGCAACATCATATTACAGATTCAGACTAGGCAGAACATTAACATCAAGTAGCCTACTTCACAAGTTTGATGCACTCACCACAAGGAATATCCAAATACATCGATTTCACCACAGAAACAATGGCATAATTATTCTCCTAAAACATGTAGACATAATGCTCTAATTAAAATCACACAAAAAGATATAAAAATGACAAAATGACAAGTTATAACAGTTTTCAGCAGTTAACAACAACATGAACTTTTGCAATAGGGATTAACATGTCAAGATGCGCCCTAACATGAATCCAAAGCACCCCAGCATGTAGAGCATGAAGAGCAAAATATTTGCATATAAGGATCATCAACATAGAATTAATAGGGACAAAGTTATTGCACTCACAAGACACCTAAATGATGTTAACATGTAGCAGCTTCCAGCAGTATATATCACTTAGCAGTTTTGCAATGACGATTAAGGCATTGAGGTTAACAATAACATACATTCAATATACTCCATCATGTAGAGCATCAAGAGATGAACATTTTGACATAACATGCATGTAAAACGGAGTAGTATGCATGAAGTTATGGTATGGCAAAGTATGCAACACGAGATGAATACGCCAGGGACTTGGTGAAAAATTCGACCTCGGAGAACATGGACGGAGACATGCGGGACGAGGCGGGGCATTGCTGAGGTGGCATTTGAATCGTCGGGTGGGTGGATCTCGTCCACCCCAGCTAGATCCAGTGACGAGGCGACTCCGGTGAGGCGCGGCACCGGAGTTGCGGCGGCAGGCGGTTGCAGCGCGGTGGAGCTCGGCTCCGGCGGAGGAGACGAGGGGATGGGGTGGAGCCGCGGCGAGGGGTGGTTCTGGAGGGCGGGAAACGGCGGCGGTGCGCGCGGGGCTGGCTCCTCCAGCGAGCTCCGGTGACCGGAGGCGAGGTGGCACGGCGGCGGAGGGGACACGGTGCAGGCGGCGAGCGGGCGCAGGCGGCGGCGCGGGAAAGCGGCGGAGCATGCGACGGCGGCTGCACCGGCGAGGCCGAGGCGCGCGGGGATCTGCTGGCGGCGGCGCTGGAGCTCCGGCGAGCGGCGGGGGCGCGGGTGCGGCCCCGGGCGGGCCGGCGGCGGTGGAGGCGGGGCAGGGCGACGTGGTGGATGCTGATGGGCTCGGAGGAGGTAGCAGACATGTCCGGCAGCATGGGGGGGGGGCATGTCCAGTGCACGGAGGAGGAAGAGGCTAGGGTTTGATCCGGAATTTCGGGGGAGAGAGCCTATTCATAGGTAGAGGGAGTTAGGAGAGTCCAAATGAGGTGCGGTTTTCGCCCACACGATCGTGATCGAACGCTCTAGGACATGGAGCAGAGTTTGGTGGGTTTTGGGCCAAATTTGGGGGGTGTTGGGCTGCAACACACACGAGGCCTTTTCGGTCCCTCGGTTAACCGTTGGAGTATCAAACGAAGTCCAAATGACCCGAAACTTGACAGGCGGTCTACCGGTAGTAAACCAAGGCCGCTTGGCAAGTCTCGGTCCAATCCGGAAATGTTTAATCCCCACACACGAAAGAAAGCTAGAAATGACCACCGGAGGAGAACGAAGCGCCGGAATACAAAACGGACAAGGGGGAAAATGCTCGAATGCATGAGATGAACATGTATGCAAATGCAATGCACGTGATGACATGGTATGAGATGCATGAAAACGAAAACAACACACGGAGACAAGGACCCGAACCCGAGAAATAAATATAACTTGACACCAGAAACGGCAAGAGTTGGAGTACAAATGGGGAAAGTTACATCTGGGGCGTTACACTGACTCCTGCCTACATCTACTACTATTACTCCACACATCGACCGACTCCTGCCTGCATCTAAAGTATTAAGCTCATAAGAACAAAGTAACACATTAAGTAAGATGACATGATGTAGCGGGATAAATTCAAGCAATAAGATGAAAACCCCATGTTGTTATCCTCGATGGCAACAATACAATACGTGTCGGTTCCCCTTCTGTCACTAGGATCCAGCACCGCAAGATTGAACCGAAAGCGAAGCACTTCTCCCATTGCAACAAAAACCAATCTAGTTGGCCAAACCGAATCGATAGTTCGAAGAGACTTGCAAAGATATCAAATCATGCATATAAGAATTCAGAGGAGGTTCAAATAATATTCATAGATAAGTTGATCATAAATCCACAATTCATTGGATCTTGGCAAACACACCGCAAAAAGTATTACATCGAATAGATCTCCAAGAACACCGAGTAGAACATGGTATTGAGAATCAAAGAGAGAGAAGAAGCCATCTAGCTACTAGCTATGGACCCATAGGTCTGTGGTAAACTACTCACGCTTCATCGGAGAGGCAATGGTGTTGATGTAGAAGCCCTCCGTGATTGAATCCCCCTCCAGCAGGATGCTGGAAAAGGCCCCTAGATGGGATCTCACGAGTACACAAGGTTGCGGTGGTGGAAAAGTGGTTTCGTGGCTCCCTTGGTAGGTATTGGGATATTTGAGAATATATAGGCGGAAGAAATAGGTCGATGGAGTCACGAGGGTCCCACAAGGTTGGGGGCGCGCACTACCCCCTGGGCGCACCCTCCGACCTTGTGGCTGCCTCGTGGCTTTCCTGACGTGCACTCCAAGCCCTCTTGATGTCTTCTGGTCCAAGAAAAATCATTGCGAAAGTTTCGTTCCGTTTCGACTCCATTTGGTATTCCTTTTCTGCGAAACTCTAAAACAAGGAAAAACCAGACACTGGCACTGGGCTCTAGGTTAATAGGTTAGTCCCAAAAATCATATAAAATAGCATATTAATGCATGTAAAACATCCAAAACAGATAATATAACATCATGGAACAATAAAAAATTACAGATACGTTGGAGACGTATCAGGCATCCCCAAGCTTAATTCCTGCTCGTCCTCGAGTAGGTAAATGATAAAAACAGATTTTTTTTGATGTGGAATGCTACCTAACATATTTATCATGCAATTCTCTTTATTGTGGCATGGATGTTCAGTTCCGTATGATGCGAAACAAAAGTTAATATTGACATAAAAACAGTAATACTTCAAGCATACTAACAAAATAATTATGCCTTATCAAAATAACATGGCAAAAGAAAGTTTATCCCTACAAAATCATATAGACTGGCTATGCTCCATCTTCATCACACAAAATATTCAAATCATGCACAACCCCGATGACAAGCCAAGCAATTGTTTCATACTTTTGACGTTCTCAAACCTTTTCAACTTTCACGCAATACATGAGCGTGAGCCATGGACATAGCACTATGGGTGGAATAGATGATGGTTGTGGAGAAGACAAAAAGGAGATAGTCTCACATCAACTAGGCGTATCAACGGGCTATGGAGATGCCCATCAATAGATATCAATGTGAGTGAGTAGGGATTGCCATGCAACGGATGCACTAGAGCTATAAGTTTATGAAGTCTCAAAACAAAAAATAAGTGGGTGTGCATCCAACTTGCTTTCTCATGAAGACCTCGGGCGTTTTGAGGAAGCCCATCGTTGGAATATACAAGCCAAGTTCTATAAAGAAAAATTGCCACTAGCATATGAAAGTGACAATATAGGAGACTCTCTATCATGAAGATCATGGTGCTACTTTGAAGCACAAGTGTGGAAAAAGGATAGTAACATTGTCCCTTCTCTCTTTTCCTCTCATTTTTGGGCCTTCTCTTTTTTTATTTGGCCTTTCTCTTCTTTTTTATTTCCTCACATGGGACAATGCTCTAATAATGAAGATCATCACATTTTTATTTACTTACAACTCAAAAATTACAACTTGATACTAGAACAAAATATGACTCTAATTGAATGCCTCTGGCGGTGTACTGGGATGTGCAATGAATCAAGGGCGACATGTATAAAAAATGATGAATGGTGGCTTTGCCACAAATACGAGGTCAACTACATGATCATGCAAAGCAATATGACAATGATGATGCATGCCATAATAAATGGAATGATGGAAAGTTGCATGGCAATATATCTGGTAGGTATGGTGGCTATTTTGAGGAAGGTATATGGTCGGTGTATGGTACCGGCAAAAGTTGTGCAGCACAAGAGAGGCTAGCAATGGCGGAAAGGTGAGAGTGCGTATAATCCATGGACTCAACATTAGTCATAAAGAACTCACATACTTATTGCAAAAATCTATTAGTCATCGAAATAAAGTACTATGCGCATGCTCCTAGGGTGGTAGATTGGTAGGAAAAGACCATCGCTCGTCCCCGACCGCCACTCATAAGGAAGACAATCAAAAAATATCTCATGCTCCAACTTCGTTACATAACGGTTCACCATACGTGCATGCTACGGGACTCACAAACCTTAACACAATTATTACTCAAATCACAACTACTTACTAGCATGACTCTAATATCACAATCTTCATATCTCAAAACAATTATAAAGAATCAAACTTCTCATAGTATTCAATGCACTTTATATGAAAGCTTTTGTTATATCCCTCTTGGATGCCTATCATATCTATTATATAATTAAAACAAGAGGCAAACAAGCCATCACATTTATCCATATACGCTAATATTATTTGCATTGTTAGATCAGAAAATTAACGGTTGAGATTTAGAAATTTTTACGTAATATATAAATATGTGTGTACAAACATATTGGACTGTCACGTCTATAAGCCAGAAGAAAAATATGTCACCGCTAACAATAGAAATTGACGGCCAAGATTCAAAAGTTGATGCAATGTTGTATTGATTTGGAAAGAAAATACAAGTGCCATTGTCATCGGCTAACCCAAGCTAGAGTCCGAGAGATTTAAGAAAGGGAGTCCGGGGCGATACAACATTGTCATGGGCCAACAACCCAATGTAGTAGAGTCCAGATGAGAGGCTCAGGTATTAGCACCGACTTCTCCTAACTTTTTGTGCTTTTTTTTAAACCGATGTGACTGGGCCTCAATAGTTAGCACAATATACAGTCTGTTTCAGTGACATATCAGTCATATTAATCAGTATTTACTTTGTACAGAACACATACGTAATGCCAAATAATTAGGGTCTTTTGACTCGCAAGATTAATAAAATTATAATGTCACAAAAAGTAGTTATAAATTTATTGAAATAGAAAAACAAAAAATTGTCCGTGCGCGCTATCAACTCAAATTCCAAGTGATTAAACTTATACCTAATTTTTAATGCACAACAACAAAAATAAGATACTATTTCCAAGAGATTTGAGTCAGGCAGAATTTACATTTAAAATATAGCAGTTTTTTATGCATATAAACTTCTTCTCGCCATAATCAGTCATATATGAAAACACATATGCTAAAAATATACTTATACTCCAATGATCTTAATTGTATTGGCCCAGATTAAAAGATTTTAAAAATACACGCTGAGGTCCAAAGTACAAGCCTCATCTGACTGGAAAATAACTACAGTGAGTCATTCTAGGACATGTATCACGTGTATTGGGATGGATAAGTGTCGGGAAGCAAAAATTCTACGGGTGCGAACTGGGATGGTAAACATGCATGTATACGTGCAAAGCTTAGCAGCAGTTTAATTTATTTATTTTATTGGCAAAGGCCAACCAATAAACAGACGAACACCTGTAAGGATATAACCACATCAAATATGCCTGCAACTTAGCAACTTTCGGTACAATACACAGGTGACGACGTCCAGCAAACAAAAACTTAAAGCCATAGATTAAGACAACATATGTATTAGGTGAGTTATAAGAAAACATCCTATTACGTGAGTAAAAATACAATATAAATTTATTCACATATTTAGCAAAAAAACATAGAAGATCAATATGAAGTCAATAAATATCTAAGTTTTGGATGAACTGTTGAAGTGACGTAAAATTTAGAATAATTGAGGAAATTAACTTTCATTTACAATAAAGGGGAAGATCATTCAGAAGATCAACATATGACAAGAGTGTTAGGGAAGATGTTTTAACATTTTTTTGAACATACACCGATAGTTACATTGCCTTAGATGAGCAAGTGGCACAAAAAACCAATAACCAAAGATCAACATATTTGACAATGATATTGCAATTACGGAGAAAAAGCAACTCTAATATGGTTGACAAAGGAAGAGAAGATTATAAGGTAAGACTGAACAATATAGAGGAAGAAAATCAGAAGATTAGTATGAACCTCATAATTTTGCGGTACATACGATATGCTCTATAAGTCATCTTATCTCAACAAATACATTTCTCTCCATCATGCATATCGAGTGAGAAGAGTAAATATGGTAAAAATACATCATGTGTGATGAAGTCACAAATTTATATGGAATTCTTTTTTGAACCAGAAGATGGTTTTTCCATAAAAGGTTATATGTAACAGTATATTAAATCTAGAGAGACTATATAATCATGTCTTCACAGACAATGGATAAACCATGTCAAGGTGTAAACCACAATTAGCACTAAAGTTGTAAACACCGATGTTGCATGATGATTTAACCTGTAATGACATTCTCAAAAATATAAAACTCACCTTTATAATTGAAACACACTACATAGCCTTGATCACCAAGCCAATAAACTCTTATATGCTTAAGACCTTGAGCAAAAATAAAAAGATTCACGTAAATAACCGTGTAGGTTTTTTTTCAAATTTAAAAGAGCATTGTAGGAAAAATCATAAAAAATATATACGTAGAAAATGTCCTGGATCTAATCCAGAATTATAAATAAGTAAAATTCTAGCCGCGCAAATGCGCGGGTCACTCTACTAGTTAGGACTAATTTGATAACCAAAGCAAACTACCATGCTTTTTATAGACTCTCAAAATAATATAAGTGAAGTGCAAGAGTTCATCAATTTCTATAAAATAAGACCATCGCCGTGCTCTAAAAAGATATAAGTAAAGCACTAGAGCAAAAACTGCCTAGCTCAAAAGATATCACTGAAGTACATAGAGTATTCTAATAAATCATGATTCATGTGTGTCTCTCTAAAAAGGTGTGAACAGAAACGATGATTGTGGAAAACGAAAAAGCAAAGACTCAAATCATACATCACGATCCAAGCAAAACACATATCATGTGGTGACTAAAAATATAGCCTCAAGTAAAGAGGGGATGCCTTCCTGGGCCATCCCCAAGCTTAGGCTCTTGGTGTCCTTGAATATTACCCTGGGGTGCCTTGGGCATCCCCAAGCTTAGGCTCTTGTCATTCCTTATTCCATAGTCCATCAAATCCTTACCCAAAACTTGAAAACTTCACAACACAAAACTCAACAGAAAATCTCATAAGCTCCGTTAGTATAAGAAAATAAATCACCACTTTTGGTACTGTTGTGAAATCATTCTTTACTTATATTGGTGTAATATCTACTGTATTCCAACTTTTCCATGGTTCATACCGCCCGATACTAGTCATAGATTCATCAAAATAAGCAAACAACACTCGAAAAACAGAATCTGTCAAAAACAGAACAGTCTGTAGCAATATGAATATTTCGAATACTTGTGTAACTCCAAAAATCTTGAAAAATTAGGAAGTCCTAAGAAATTTGTTTAGTAATCATCTGAAAAAAGAATAAGTATTTTCTAATTCTCGTGTTAAAAATTAAAAATAATATCCCTAGCGCAAAAGTTTCTGTTTTTCAGGAAGATCAAATCAACTATCACAGTAAGCTATCCCAATGGTCTTACTTGGCACAAAAACTAATCAAAACATAAAACCACATCTAACCAGATGCTAGATGTAATATTTATTGCAAAACAGAGCCTAAAAAGCAAAAACAAAAATAAAATTGGGTTGCCTCCCAATGAGTGCTATTGTTTAACGCCCTTAGCTAGGCAAAAAACACTAATAGATCTAAGTATTATCATCTTTGGCATGCAATCCATGCCTTTCCTTAATAGAAATTCAAATATGATGTTTCCTTCTTTCATATCAATAATTGCACCAATCATTCTAAATAAAGGTCTACCAAGAATAATAGGAAATGTAGGATTGCAATCTATATCAAGAACAATGAAATATATGGGCACATAATTCATATTTGCAACAATAAGAACATCATTAATCCTTCCCATATGTTTCTTATTAGCGGAAACCGCAAGATGCAAATTTAAGGAACAATCATCAAATTCACGGAAACCTAACACATCACACAAAGTTTTTAGAATCGTGGAAACACTAGCACCCAAATCACACAAAGCATGGCATTCATAATCTTTAAATATTAATCTTAATAGTAGGTTCTGACTCATCATAATGTTTTGTAGGGATAGAAACTTCCAATTCAAGAGTTTCGTCAAAAGTTTGCCTCCTAGCATCAACGATATGTTTAGTAAAAGTTCTGTTTTGATTATAAGCATGAGGAGAATTCAACATGGATTGCAACAAGGAAATACAGTCTATTAAAGAACAATTATCATAATTAAATTCCTTGAAATCCAAAAGAGTGGGTTCATTGCTTCTTAATGTTTTGACCTCTCCAATCCCACTTTTATCAATTTTTGCATCAAGATCTAAGAACTCCAAATCATTGGGACGCCTTTTAACTAAAGTTGACTCCTCTCTAGTCCCATCTTTAACAAGATTTACAGTGGAAAATAAAGATTCAATAGGATTCACATCAATCACTTTAATGTCTTCATCATTATTTTCATGGAAACTAGAAGGACACTCTTTTATAAACCAATCTTTTTTAGCACGCATCTTAGCGGTTCTTTCTTTGCACTCATTGCTACCTCTTGAGCACTGTGTTGGTTTTCCCTTGAAGAGGAAAGGGTGATGCAGCAAAGTAGCGTAAGTATTTCCCTCAGTTTTTGAGAACCAAGGTATCAATCCAGTCGGAGGCTCCTCAAATGTCCCACGCACCTACACAAACAAACAAGAACCTCGCAACCAACGCGATAAAGGGGTTGTCAATCCCTTCACGGTAACTTGCAAAAGTGAGATCTGATAGAGATAATAAGATAAGATAAATAGTTTTTGTATTTTTATGATATAGATTGGAAAGTAAAAGATGCAAATAAAAGTAGATGGAAACTCGTATGATAAAAGATAGCCCGAGGGGCCATAGGTTTCACTAGTGGCTTCTCTCAAGATAGCATAAGTATTACGGTGAGTGAACAAATTACTGTCGTGCAATTGATAGAAAAGTGCATAGTTATGACATTATCTAGGCATGATCATGTATATAGGCATCACATCCACAACAAGTAGATCGAAGCGATTCTGCATCTACTACTATTACTCCACACATCGACCGACTCCTACCTGCATCTAGAGTATTAAGTTCATAAGAACAAAGTAACGCATTAAGAAAGATGACATGATGTAGAGGGATAAACTCAAGCAATATGATATAAACCCCATCTTTTTATCCTCGATGGCAACAATCCAATACGTGCCTTGTTGTCCCTACAGTCACTGGGCAAGGACACCGCAAGATTGAACCCAAAGCTAAGCACTTCTCCTATTGCAAGAAAGATCAATCTAGTAGGCCAAACCAAACTGATAATTCGAACAGACTTGCAAAGATAACCAATCATGCATAAAAGAATTCAGAGGAGATTCAAATATTTCTCATAGATAAACTTGATCATAAACCCACAATTCATTGGATCTCGATAAACACACCGCAAAAAGAGTTACATCGAATAGATCTCCAAGAAGATCAAGGAGAACTTTGTATTGAGATTCAAAGAGAGAGAAGAAGCCATCTAGCTAATAACTATGGACCCGAAGGTCTGTGGTAAACTACTCACAACTCATCGAAGAGGCCTTGGAGGTGATGTAGAGGCCCTCCATGGTCGATTCCCCCTCCGGCGGAGCACCGGCGACGGCTCCAAGATGGGATGTCGCGGATACAGAAGGTTGCGGCGGTGGAAATAGTTTTTCGTGGTGCTCCTAGATGTTATCAGGGTATGTGGATATATATATATATATATATATATATATATATAGGAGGAAGAAGTAGGTCGGTTGAGGCACGAGGGGCCCACGAGGGTGGGGGGAGCGCCCACCCCCTTAGGGCACACCGGGCACCCTCGTGGCCACCTCGTTTGCTGCTTGACGTCCACTCCAAGTCTCCTGGATTGTGTTTGTTCCGAAAAGATCGCTCCCGAAGGTTTCATTCCGTTTGGACTCCGTTTGATATTCATGTTCTTTGAAACACTGAAATAGGCAAAAAAACATCAATTCGGGCTGGGCCTCCGGTTAGTAGGTTAGTCCCAAAAATGATATAAAAGTGTAAAGTAAAGCCCATAAACATCCAAAACGGGTAATATAATAGCATGGAACAATAAAAAATTACAGATACGTTGGAGACGTATCAAGCATCCCCAAGCTTAATTCCTGCTCGTCCTCGAGTAGGTAAATGATAAAAACAGAATTTTTGATGTGGAATGCTACCTAGCATAATTCTCAATGTAATTTTCTTTATTGTGCCATGAATGTTCAGATCCAAATGATTCAAGACAAAAGTTCATATTGACATGAGAAAATAGTAATACTTCAAGCATACTAACAAGGCAATCATGTCTTCTCAAAATAACATGGCTTTAGACGGTTCATCCCTACAAAATCATATAGTTAGGCTATGTTTCATTTTTGTTACACAAAATACTCCCATCAAGAACAACCCCGGTTTCAGCCAAGCAATTAGTTCATACTTTTTAACGCGCTTCAGCTTTTTTCAACTCTCACGCAATACATGAGTGTGAGCCATGGATATAGCACTATGGGTGGAATAGAATATGATGATGGAGGTTGTGTGGAGAAGACAAAAAAAAGAGAAAGTCTCACATTGACGAGGCTAATCAACGGGCTATGGAGATGCCCATCAATTGATGTCAACATGAGTAGTAGAGATTGCCATGCAACATATGCACTAGAGCTATAAATGTATGAAAGCTCAACAAAAAGAAACTAGTGGGTGTGCATCCAACTTGCTTGCTCACGAAGACCTAGGGCATTTTGAGGAAGCCCATCGTTGGAATATACAAGCCAAGTTCTATAATGAAAAATTCCCACTAGTGTATGAAAGTGACAACAAATGAGACTCTCTATATGAAGAACATGGTGCTACTTTGAAGCACAAGTGTGGAAAAGGATAGTAACATTGTCCCCCTTTTTATTTCTTTTTTTGGGGGCCTTTTTTTGCCTTTATTTTTTTGGCCTTTTTTTCTTTTTGGCCTTTCTTTTTTTAATTTTTTTTCTTTTTTTATAAGGGACAATGCTCTAATAATGATGATTATCACACTTCTATTTATTTACAACTCATGAATTACAACTCAAAACTAGAACAACATATGACTATATGAATGCCTCCGGCGGTGTACCGGGATGGGCAATGAATCAAAAGTGTCATGTATGAAAAATTATGAAGGTGGCTTTGCCACAAATACGATGTCAACTACATGATCATGCAAGGCAATATGACAATGATGATGCGTGTCATGATAAACGGAATGGTGGAAAGTTGCGTGGCAATATATCTCGGAATGGCTATGGAAATGCCATAATAGGTAGGTATGGTGGCTGTTTTGAGGAAGATATAAGGAGGTTTATGTGTGATAGAGCGTATCGTATCACGAGGTTTGGATGCACCGGCAAATTTTGCACCAACTCTCATGGTGAGAAAGGGCAATGCACGATACCGAAGAGGCTAGCAATGATGGAAGGGTAAGAGTGTGTATAATCCATGGACTCACATTAGTCATAAAGAACTCATATACTTATTGCAAAAGTTTTATTAGCCCTCAAAGAAAAGTACTACTACGCATGCTCCTACGGGAAGGGTTGGTAGGAGTTAACCATCACACGATCCCGAATAGATCTCCAAGAAGATCGAGGAGAACTTTGTATTGAGATTCAAAGAGAGAGAAGAAGTCATCTAGCTAATAACTATGGACCCGAAGGTCTGTGGTAAACTACTCACAACTCATTGGAGAGGCCTTGGAGATGATGTGGAGGCCCTCCGTGGTCGATTCCCCCTCTGGCGAAGCGCCGGCGAAGGCTCCAAGATGGGATCTCGCGGATACAGAAGGTTGCGGCGGTGGAAATAGTTTTTCATGCTGCTCCTGGATG
The DNA here is from genome assembly GCF_018294505.1 of Triticum aestivum. NCBI lineage: Eukaryota > Viridiplantae > Streptophyta > Magnoliopsida > Poales > Poaceae > Triticum > Triticum aestivum. The sequence goes on from NC_057813.1 coordinate 464,822,678, forward strand.
TTTTCAGGGTACGTGGATATATATAGGAGGAAGAAGTAGGTCGGTTGAGCCACAAGGGGCCCACGAGGGTGGGGCGCGCCCACCCCCTTAGGGCGCGCCGGGCACCCTCGTGGCCGCCTCGTTTGCTGCTTGACGTCCAATCCAAGTCTCCTGGATTGCATTTGTTCTGAAAAGATCGCTCCTGAAGGTTTCATTCCGTTTGGACTCCGTTTGATATTCCTTTTCTTTGGAATACTGAAATAGGCAAAAAAACAACAATTCGGGTTGGGCCTCCGGTTAGTAGGTTAGTCCCAAAAATGATATAAAAGTGTAAATTAAAGCCCATAAACATCCAAAACGGGTAATATAATAGCATGGAACAATAAAAAATTATAGATACGTTGGAGACGTATCAATCATCAATGGAAATTCTCATAGCTTTGAGAGACTCATTGATATGATGCTTAGGTGGAATACATCTAAGTTTCAAAGAATCAACATCAAGAGAAATTCTATCCACGTTCCTAGCCAAATCATTAATCTTAAGTAATTTTTCTTCAACCAAAGCATTGAAATTCTTTTGTGACTTATAAAATCTTTAACACTATTCTCAAATTCAGAGGGCATATTATTATAATTTCCATAATAATTGTTGTAGAAATTACCAAAATTATTAGAGGAATTACTAGGAAACAACCTAGGATTAAAATTACCGCTATATGTGTTATTACCAAAATTGTTCCTACCAACAAAATTCACATCCATAGATTCATTATTATTATCAATCAAAGTAGACATAGGCATATCATTAGGATCAGTAGGAGCACTCTTGCTGGCAAATAATTTCATAAGCTCATCCATCTTTCCACTCAAAACATTAATCTCTTCAATCGCATGCACTTTTTTACTAGTGGAAGATCTTTCGTTATGTCATTGAGAACAATTAACCATAATATTATCTAGGAGTTTAGTAGCCTCTCCTAAAGTAATTTCCAGAAAAGTACCTCCCGCGGCAGAATCTAAAAGATTTTTAGAAGCAAAATTCAATCCGGCATAAAATTTTTGTATGATCATCCACAAATGCAAACGTTGAGTGGGGCAATTTCTAATCATTAATTTCATCCTCTCCCAAGATTGTGCAACATGTTCACGATCAAGTTGCTTAAAATTCATAATATCGTTCCTAAGGGAGATGATCTTAGTGGGAGGAACATACATGGAAATAAAAATATCTTTACACTTATTCCATGAATCAATACTATTTTTAGGTAAAGATAAAAACCAAGTTTTAGCACGATCTCGAAGTGAGAACGGAAATAGCTTCAATTTAACAATATTATTATCCACATCCTTTTTCTTTTGCATATCACACAAATCAATGAAATTATTAAGGTGGGATGCGGCATCTTCATTGGGAAGGCCGGAAAATTGATCTTTCATAAAAAGATTCAGCAAAGCGGTATTAATTTCACAAGATTCCGCATTAGTAGCGGGAGCAATCGGAGTACTAATAAAATCATTGTTGTTGGTATTGGAAAAGTCACATAATTTAGTATTATCTTGAGCCATCATGACATGCAAGCAATCCAACACATGAGCACACAAAAAGCAAACGAAGAAGACGAACGGAAGAAGGCGACGAAAAGGCAAATCTTTTCGAAAATCATTTTAGAAGTGGGGAGAGGAAAACGAGAGGCAAATGGAAAATAATGTAATGCGAGGGATGAGATTTTATGATGGGTACTTGGTATGTCTCGGCGTGGCGTAGATCTCCCCGGCAATAGCGCCAGAAATTCTCCCCGGCAATGGCGCCACAAATTCTTCATGCTGCCTCTTCAGCTTGCGTTGGTTTTTCCCTTGAAGAGGAAAGGGTGATGCAGCAAAGTAGAGTAAGTATTTCCCTCAGCTTTTGAGAATCAATGTACCAATCCAGTAAGAGACAACGCAACAAGCCACCGAATACCTGCACAAACAAACACCAACTTGCAGCCAACGCGATAAAAGGGTTGTCAATCCCTTCATGGTTATTTGCAAAGTGAGATATGATAGAGATGGATAAACAGCAAAGTAATATTTTTGGTATTTCTGGTTTATAGATCGGAAAGTAAAAGATTGTAAAGAAAGTAAATAGGAAACTAAAATTGTAGATCAGAAATTTGCATGATGGAAAATAGACCCGAGGGCCATAGGTTTGACTAGAGGCTTCTCTCAAGATAGAAAATATTACGGTGGGTGAACAAATTACTGCCAAGCAATTGATAGAAAAGTGCAAAGTTATGACGATATCTAAGGCAATGATCATGAATATAGGCATCACGTCTGTATCGACTAGACCGACTCCTACCTGCATCTACTACTATTACTCCACACGTCGATCGACTCTTTCCTGCATCTAGAGTATTAAGTTCATAAGAATAGAGTAACGCATTAAGTAAGATGACATGATGTAGCGGGATAAACTCAAGCAATATGATGAAAACCCCATGTTGTTATCCTCGATGGCAACAATACAATACGTGTCGGTTCCCCTTCTGTCACTAGGATCAAGCACCGCAAGATTGAACCCAAGCTAAGCACTTCTCCCATTGCAAGAAAAGCCAATCTAGTTGGCCAAATCAAATCGATAGTTCAAAGAGACTTGCAAAGATATCAAATCATGCATATAAGAATTCATAGGAGATTCAAATAATATTCATAGATAAACTGATCATAAATCTACAATTCATCGGATTTCGGCAAACACACCGCAAAAAAGTATTACATCGAATAGATCCAAGAACATCGAGGAGAACATGGTATTGAGAATCAAAGAGAGAGAAGAAGCCATCTGGCTACTAGCTATGGACCCATAGGTCTGTGGTAAACTACTCACGCTTCATCAGAGAGGCAATGGTGTTTCTGTAGAAGCCCTTCGTGATCGAATCCCCCTCCGGCGGGATATCAGAAAAGGACTATAGATGGGATATCATGGGTACATAAGGTTGCGGTGGTGGAAAAGTAGTTTCGTGGCTCCCATGGTAGGTTTTGGGATATTTGAGAATATATAGGAGGAAGAAATAGGTCGGTGGAGTCACGAGGGGTCCACAAGGGTGGGGGTATGCTCTACCCCCTAGGCACGCCCTCCGACCTTGTGGTCGCCTCGTGGATTTCCCGACGTGCACTCCAAGCCCTCTGGATATCTTCTGGTCCATGAAAAATCATCACGAAAGTTTCATTCCGTTTGAACTCCATATGGTATTCCTTTTCTGTGAAACTTAAAACAAGGAAAAAACATAATCTGGCACTAGGCTCTAGGTTAATAGGTTAGTCCCAAAAATCATATAAAATAGTATGTTAAAACATATAAAACATCCAAAACAGATAATATAATAGCATGGAACAATCAATAATTGTAGATACGTTGGAGACGTATCATACGCGTCCATGCTATACAAACGGTTTTAACCCCTTTCCGCGATGGCATTTGGAACCGCCGCCAAGTGAGTGTGGGTGATAGGGGTCCTTCCCACACGACCCAGAAACCGTTGGGGATAGGCGAGGGGCTACTGACGATCGCCATAGAATAAACGTATGAGAAGTCGCCCCAGTCCCACACGTTACATCTTGATGTTACGTTTCTGATCAGAGAGACATCATAAACGATTACGCCGCTATAGTCGTGTGAAAAAGGTGGACATCAACATTTAATCTACCGATATGTTTGTGATACGTGCATTATTGCACACGGTTCAAGAATGTAAAATGTGTGCGGTGCCTCTACTAACGCCAATGTGTCCATTTTCATAACTGTGTGTGATTGGTATTCCTATCACACACACACACTGGTTTGAAACGTTTTCCGTATTACTATGAATCACCAACACATAATACAAAACCATGTGTGCGTCCGTCGGGCATCACAAATGTTTCACGTCAAAGAACCGCATGTTCACTTTTTTTTCATCGCACACGTTGTTTTCTTTCTAACCGTGTGCACATTATTTTATTAGCTCCTATATATTTTTATTTTTGCATGTAATTATTATTCGAATTGTAAATTTTGAAATTTGAAACGTGCAATTCAAATTCTCAGCACAATGGGTCAACAACGAATCCATAAATAAAATTTTCAGTACAATATGTTCAGTAATTACAGGATTAGACATCAATTAACTATGATGAACCACAATATTTAAAGGCGGTAAAGGTGAAGAGACAAGTGTAAATAATTTTGACTGTCGATGGTGTTGAAGAAGCGGAATGCCCATAATGTGTCTTCCTGCATGCCATAGGCACGAACCACTTTTGTCCAACCTCTTGTGACGATCGCCCGCCCATCCTTCACCGCCTTCAGGAAGACTTCTAGAGCATTATCATGGTAGCATGAATTATATACTTTAACCTTAGTTGCCTCCACTCCGATCATGTAGTTTACAAGGTAATCATCAGTAAATAGCTTTAGAAACCACTAAAAAGAGAAAAATATCAGATACCGAGGACTAATAAAGTAACTTGTTGTGGGCAGGGGGAAAAGGCAACACATTACTTACCATCCTAAAGTTCACTGTTGTGTTGGACAAAGTGTAAATAAAGAGCTTAATTCCAATCATTCATTTCTTTCGCCTAACAATCTTTCTTAGTTTCCTTACTTGACGCTTGTTCATGAATATCTCATTACCCCATACGCAAAAGGGATCGAAGCGTGGATCAGTATCGCTCATATACGTAACTACAAGCAACCAGTAAATGTTAGAAGCTAAAGTGAGATTGCACAAATGGTGTAAAATACAACTACCTACGTTCCTAAGTACAAGTATTTTTTTAGAGATTTCAATATGAACTACATATGGATGTATATAGAATTATATATATAGTTTAGATGAGAATCTAGATTCACTCATTTTGCTCCTTATGTAGTCTATATTGGAATATCTAAAAATACTTATATTTAGGAATAGATGGTGTATAAGGCATGGGATGCAGCTAACCTTGACGGCAAACAACAGCATAACCCTTTGTAGCCCTGCGTAAGTACATGGAAAGCCAATGTTAACTACAACAGGGTTAACATCCACCAAAAATAGCAAATGGTATTAAAATGGCAGCATCTGTAGTTATATCTTCATTGCGAAAGAGTAGCACGGTAGCAAAGGGACGGATTAAAAAATGGATACAATTGTTAATTGCAACAGGCTTAATAGCATTCTAATTCATGTTTTGTAAGTTTGTAGCCATTGAAATACAACTGTTTAAAAATGGATACACTTGTTAATTGCAACAGGCTTAATGGCCATTGAAACTGGTACTGATAAAAATGCAATTAGTAGAGTTAAACATCACAAGGCAGGTGCTGTTAGAGCAGATAATGGCCCAGTTGTCTGTAAAAAGGTAGGAAAATAGCTAAAACGTGTTAGGCATGTTTACTACAACATGCTTAATACATCGATCATACAAAACATAGCCATTAATTGCAACTGATATTGGTAGGATTGAACTGGTGAGTACATACTTGGTAAGTCCTGAGAGGTAGTTGCTGGGGCACTTCATCTTGGTCAAAGCTAGCCCAAAGTCAGCTGCGGCGGAGACGAGCTGTTCCTCCGGGTCGAAGCGTGGATCAATGCCACTGACATGTGCACCTACAGGTACCAGTAAATGGTAGAAGTTAAACTGCAATTGCACAAATGATGTTAAATATTGTAAGACATGGGATGCAGCTAACCTCGATGGCAAACAACAGCATCGACCGTTATGACCCTGCGTAAGTACATGGACATGCATGTTAAGTACAACAGGGTTAGCATCCACCAAAAATAGCAAACGGGCAGCATCTCTAGTATAGCTTCATCGCGAAAAGTAGCATGGTAGCAAAGGGACGGATTAAAAAATGGATACAACTATTAATTGCAACAAGCTTAACAACATCCTAAGTCATGTTTTTTAAGTTTGTAGCCATTGAAATACAACTGTTTGAAAATGGAATCAACTGTTAATTGCAATAGGCTTAATAGCCATTGAAACCGGTACTAATAAAAATGCAATTGGCAGAGTTAAACATCACAAGGCACGTGCTGCCAGAGCAAAGAATGGCTCAGTTGTCTATAAAAAGGTAGGGAAAGTAGGTAAAATGTGTTAGGAATGTTTACTAGAACATGCTTAATACATCGACCGTACAGAACATAGCCATTAATTGCAACTGGTATTGGTAAGATTGAACTGGTGAGTACATACTTGGTAAGTCCCGAGAGGTAGTTGCAGGGGCACTTCATCTTGGCAAGAGCCTGCCAAAATGTCAGCGGCGGTGGAGGCGAACTGTTCCTCCGGGTCGATGCGTGGATTAGTGCCACTGACATGTGTACCTATAGGCAACAAGTAAATGGTAGAAGTTAAACTGCAATTGCACAAATGATGTGAAATACTGTAGATATGGGATGCAGCTAACCTCAAAGACAAACAACAACATCGGCCGTTATGACCCTGCGTAAGTACATGGACAGGCATGTTAAGTATAACAGGGTTAGCATCCACTAAAAATAGCAAATGGACATCATCTCTAGTGATATCCTGAGTCATGTATTTTGTAAGTTTGTTGCTGGTATTGGTGAAATTGAGCTGGACACAGTAATATTTGAGCATCACATAGTGTGTAGTACTAAAATAAACAAGGCATGAACATGCTTAATACATCAACCGTACAAATCATAGTCATTGCAAGTGGTATTGGTAAGATTTAGCTGGTCAGATCTTACATGTTAAGTCCTAGGGGGTAGTCGCTGGGGCACTTCATCTGGGACAGAGCCTGCACCATGCTGGCACGGCGGAGGCGAGGTGTTCCTCTGGGTCAACATGCACAGCGGCGCGTGCCACGGCGGAGGCATGAGGATGTTTTGTAGGTGCCATTTAAGCAATCAGGCCGGGGCCGTGATAGAGACCGGTGGGTTACCTGACTGGATCCGAGCAGAACGTAGATGTGGTTGAAGCTATGGTTGCAGCGGTGGCGGTTTGAGCTGCCGATAGGGGGAGGCGCGGGGGAGGGAGAGATATTGAGGAAATTTGATGGGTGGGGATGTGGTTGGAGGAATAAATTCTGAAATCGCACGCCTAATGAAAATGTCACTGTGAAACTTGAAACTTGGGCGGGGGAAACACACAACACAGACGAAGCGCATAAAATACTTGTGTGCGAGAAAACAGGAAATTGGCAGATCGCGTCTCCAAAAAAATGTACATGTGTAGTTGATTTTTTCGGTCAATGGTACGCCTGGTTTATTAGGAAACATCGCACAGGTAACTGACTTATGGATGATTAACGCAAAAAAACGTAGACGGGTACGGCATAGAAACAATGTGTTTTATGATCTTCTAATGATTAACGCAAAAAAATGCACATGGGCACACATGCCAATCAACGCTCAAAGCCCTCAAAGGATGCTCTTACCGACATTGTACGTTAATACTACAAACTTAAAGTACTACTAGTAATTTGCTCTAATACTACAAACTTAAACTACTTCTCACATGCTACCATCGGGGCATGCTGGCCAGACGTCGGCGTTCTCCTTCCCACCCTTGTGGTGGCAGCCCACCGTGCTTCGATCTTCGCCAAGCTCTCCTCACCACGGCTTGCGGCCTCTTCTTTCTTGCGGCGGCGAGACTCTCTTTTCTTGACTGCTTTCTGCCTGTTCCGCTCCTTTTGTGCGGCTTTGGCCGCGTCTAGATCCACCGCCCATTCGGCCATGGCAGCCTCAAAGTCTGCCCATGTAACTATGTGGCCGGTGGCAGCGATGAACTCGGCGTGGCGAGATGCCATAGCTTCCTTACCATGTGTGCGGTCGCGGGCGGTGAGGAATGTGGTGCGGCGGCGTGCCATCGCTTCCTTACGAGTTACTGTGCGTCGCGGTGCCATGGACGCCACTTAGAGAGAGGTGCCGGGTAGCCATACAGTGCGGTGGTATTCAAGAGCTCAACAACAAATGACAACAGAAATTTGGCTTCCATTACAATTTTGCTCGTTCAGTATCGCACACGGTTCATCTATGTCGCTTCCGGAAATAGTGTGCGCTAAGCCTATTGTGTGTTGCGTTATGATTGGCCGGAACCCCTCACATCACACCCATGCAGCTGTAGCTGGATTGGATTCATATGCGCTAAATGCCTTGAAAATGCAGATAATCCCCTAAATATGGTAAATGAGCAAAGAACAAAGAAAATTTGGATTCCCCTTCAATCTTGGTGATTTCCCTCTCGAAAGCATGGAACTTCCTTGGTGATGGTTCGATTTATGAAGGGCGTGCATGATGACATAAGCCAAACCTTCTCAAAACTTTACCAAGGCATGGTGAGGTCATACCATGGCACCATGCTAGGCGCCATGTTTTTCAAGCATTTATTTCACTTTTTCAATAGTTGAAACCCCAATAAACAAACGTTTGTGGTTGACTATTACCGCACATTTCATTGAAATATCTGTCCTTTCCTTGTAAAAGGCATGAGAATTTACTAAATGGCACGAGCATGGTTTTCTAGGCCGTTCTTGTGCACCCTTTCATGCACCGATTGTTTGTACTTGAATTATGTGCATTAATGCCTAGGAAATGCACATAATCACCTAAATATGGCAAATGAACCCGGAAAAGTGCCAAATTTGAACATGGTGATTTGCAGGGTGTATGTTCATCATAGAAAAAACTCGTGGACAAAGGACAAAGGAAATTTGGATCCCCTCTCAATCTTGGTGATTTCCCCTCGAAACCATGAAACTTCCTTGGTGATGGTTTGATTTATGAAAGGCGTGCATGACGACATAAGGAAAACATTCTCAAATTTTTACCTGGGCACGGTGAGGCCATACCATGGCACCACACCAGGTGTCATGTTTTCCAAGCATGTATTTCGTTTTTGTATAGTTGTTAACCCAGTAAACGACACATTTATGGTTGACTATTGCACACATTTTCTTGAAATATCTGCCCATTCCTTGTAAAAGGCATGAGAATGTACTAAATAGCACAAGCATGGTTTTCCAGACCGTTCTTGTGCACCTTTTCATGCACTGGTTGTTCGAATTTGAATTATGTGCATAATTAATGCCTAGAAAATGCACATAATCCCTAAATATGGTAAATGAGCCCAGAAAAATGTCAAATTTGAACATGCTGCATTTCAGGCGGTATGTTGATCGTTGGAAAAAAACAGAATGGCAAACTAGGATAGAAATTTTGATTCACATTCAATCCTGGCGATTTCCCTCTCGAAAGCATGGAACTTCCTCGGTGATGGTTCAATTTATGAAGGGCATGCATGACGATATAAATCAAACCTTCTCAGCTTTTAACCAGGGCACAGCGAGGCCATACCATGGCACCATGCTAGGCATCATGTTCTTCAAGCATGTATTTCATTGTTCTATAGTTGATAACCTAGTAAATGACGCGATTGCGGTTGACTATTGCCACACATTCCCTTGAAATCCCTGCCCATTCGTTGTAAAAGGCTTAAGAATTTACTAAATAGCACGAGTATGGTTTTTCTAGACCGTTCTTGTGCACCTTTTCAAGCACCAATTGTTTGAATTTGAATTATGTGCATTAATGCCTACGACATGCACATAATCCCCTAAATATTGTAAATGAACCCGAAAATGTGCCAAATTTGAACACGGTGATTAGTACGGTTTATCTTCATTGTAGAAAAAAACTCATGGACAAAGGACAAATGAAATTTGGATTCCCATTCAATCTTGGTGATTTACTATCGCACACGATTCATCTCCGTCGCCTCTACGAACCGTGTGTGTTCACTCACACATGCAAAAGGAAAAAAGAAAATCCTCTCCCACTTTGTCCCCACCCACTCGCCACGGACTCCTCTGCAACTATGCACATCATTAACTTCTATCACGGCAGCCACCCTAAGCTTGACGGCTGTTGTCGGCGGGCGTAGGTCGCGCTCCATACGACACGGGATTTCGCCCCTACCGCTTTTTGCCGCCTATCTGCACCGACATTCTAGACTCTGGTCAAGTGGGGTTTTCTGCAGGATTGGGCAGGGGATTTTTCTCATGGAGAAGGTAATAAACTTAGCAAAATATTCACTCATCTCTTATCACTGTCCGTCCATTGTTGTTAATCAACCGACGGAAATCACCGTGGAATCATTTTTGTTCTAGCTGATTCGTGGGTGTTCATTCATGTGTCCACAGTGCGAGCACAAATCGGGCAAGTGTGGTCGCGGCTAGTCAGAAACGAAGTTCTATCTCACCAATCCAGATGAGTTCAGGGAGCACTCAGTATGTTCAATCTCAACCTACCACTGTCGGCATGGCCTAAATTTGTGAACATATACCGTCTGTTGCTACATTATCTATATATTTGTATCAAATCTTTGTTACATTATCTATTTTTAGTCCTATATTTTTGTACTTTGCTTTCATCTATATATTGATATGTTCTATTAGTTACTCCCATATTTGCATCTTGCTCTGTTATTTCAATATGTCTAATTTATGATCTTAATTTTTATTTCAAGCAGTACATCCCTTGCTTTGCAAGAACAGGAGTAGAAGAAAATCTTGGGCTTTACTTTGTTGATGACTCCCAGGATGCCATATTGACAACACAGCATGGATTCGCAATGATGATTAGCATAAAACTTGATAAAGATGGTCACTCCTATTTCAATGCGGACCTTTGGAGAAAAATGCCTAAGTGTTATGAACTGAAAGCTGGCAATAAAATTCTGGTGTGTGCACCACAACCTGGTCTAATTAACATGGATGTTTACTTCCCCAATGTCATTAGTCGATCAAAGTCTGGTCGAGGTTAGTGTCCTTTCAACTTTCTCCATGTTGTCATATTACTTAGCAAAATGGGGGTATTTGTTCTGACTAATTGATCCCTGTTTAAGCAACCAATTGTGATTTCATTTTCTGACTCCGTTCCTAGGCAGTAACAAATTCTATTTACCAATTTATGCATACTATATATTCTTCTGCCATGTTCTGAATAAATAATACCTTTCCACCTTTTAAGCATGATATGTTGGATGCATAGTGAATAATCTATATGTTACTAAGTACCAATTTCACTGGAAGGACCTGAAGCATGTCATAAACTTTGTTGATAATCTGACAGAGATGGCACAGCGTATGAACGCTGGATTTTGGATGGGATTAATTAGATGGTGCACACATTGAACAAGACCAATTGTGTGCACAAAACGCTGGTAAAAAGTCTTATTTTAATGTTGATGCTCATAAACTATATATATATATATATATATATATATATATATCTTCAACGAGATGTTACAAATGGTTTTTATTCTACATGTCAACAAAAATTGCCCGCTGTAGCAGTTCCTGGATCGATTTCCCAACGTGGTTGAATTACACTTGTGCCTGCTAATAACGCCAAAGTGATGGCAAGGTACTGCATTTCCCGCAGAAATGGAACCATTCAAATTAACAAGTTCTCGCTTGTCGTGGCAATGCATCCATATTGGAAAATTGGAGACACCACTACTAGGGAAAACCCTAGTAGTAGCGATTGTAATGTGCATAGCAGTAGTGCTGGTGCTAGCGCTACTGCTATCGTGCTACAGCTAACATGTAGCAGTAGCACGGTCTATCCAGCGCTACTGCTATACCTAGTTAGCAGTAGTGTGTGTGCTTGAAAAGCGCTGCTGATAGTAGTAAGTAGCAGTAGCATTTCTTTTGAAAAGCGCTACTGCTTATTTTTCCTGTATTTTTTAGCTTATATTCATTGTATTTGTATAGGTTTTATATACAGTATTTTCATCATATGATTTTAAAAGCGCTACGTATACTTTCGACATGCACCACATGTTGCCTCCACTTGAACCTAATCAACATTCATTTCACCCACTGTTGTATATACTAACTAATCATCATCATAGTCATTTCCACCGGTCATAGTCATAGTGTAGCACATCATTATCTTCAAACTCATTCTAGCTAGCTAATCACCACCAACACTAGGTACGGTAGCTATCTAACCACCACCAACACTAGCTAATAATAACCATCATAGTCATTATCACCAACACTAGCTATTTAATCATCATAGTCATAGTGTAGCACATCATCATCTTCAAACTCATTAGAGCTAGCTAATCACTCATGCTACTCTCTCTGAGGTAAAATATCATAGAACATGTATAACACTCCTACTTCATCATATTGGAGAATGCAGATGAATCTGTCTCCTAATTGTGGGATGCGCTTCTGATTGCTGCCCCCTAGTACTTCTCTCCGATCATTCACAATTTTGTTCCAGTCATTGACTATTAAGACTTGCTCTCTTTTAGAAATCCTGAATGCACTGATGTGCATTGTAGGATGTCTTGGCCGTATGCTAACCATGGAGATGGGACCTTTAGCCTCGATCCACTAAGGCACAACTATCATCGGGAGTCTCTATTGAAGAACATCGTAGTAACATACTTAGCAATGAAGTTTAGCTTAAAGAATAATGTACGCAAAACATGCACAGAGGAAAAATAGTAAAAATCTTACCATCTTTCCTAAATAGATGTGACCATAGTTCAGTACGAACACTCTTGGTCGCAAGTTTTCAGTACTAAGATTTTCGAATCCAGGAAAATAATTTGTCACCACAGTATGAAAATCCTCAAGCCATGAAACATATGAATTATCTCCTCGCAGTTTAGTTTAGCCCCGGGACAGTAGTAGGTCATGTCTACCAAGCGTCGGACAGGTTTTCTTGAATGAAAATAAGCTATCAATAGAAATAAGTTGCCAACTATTTTTGAATAAACAATATCCAAGACATAAATATGGTTGAGAAACTCACATAATGGTAGAACTGGAGGCGTCTGCACATTGACCCAGATGTCTATATTACCTTCAATTTCATCTTCTTGGGGAAGATCAAAGGTGATAACCATATTAGGCTCAAATGCATAAGCCTTGCATAGTGCTCTCCAGTTTTTGCATTCAAAATAGGAGTAGGTGTCTGCATTGTTTAATTTTGCGGCAAAAGTATAACCATGCTCGGTCCTCAAGTGAACTTTCTTTACCTCCATACTTTCCATAGTACTAAAACCAGTCTTATCAAAGACATAGATTCTTGCATGACAGGGGATAGGCTAGTAGAATTGTAAAAAATTAAAATTATAAGTTGAGCAAAAAAAGATGAAGTAGCAGAAGTCATGCTTAATTACGAAAAAAGACTTATTGTATCCACTTCGAAGTTCTCATCCAGCACGATGCTGAAGCACCTACCATCAACTAGGTGAGGCCTGTCGCACATGCCGCGCTCATCTTCACATTATTCGCACATACCAAATTTCCTTTTGTCGTCAGACATTTCCTATATATGTTCATATTTGAAACATTGAAAATTAGTCGAAGGTAACTACTCGGGTTAGAGGAAGTAGAGGTTCATAATTCAAAGATTAAACTTGTACAATTCAATATATGTACTACAAAAACTAAATTAGATCATTATTATTCATCACGGGTTGACTATCGGCCCGTCGAGTCTTTTTTTGAAATCTCTCAGCTCACGTGGTGTATATATTCGACCGTTGGTGATGGTCGCTGCTCCCTTCATCCCCGAGTGCATTCAACCAAAATGTCTAGCACACGGGAATGAAGGAGAAGCGACCCCCATGATAATAGTCGGTATTATTCTTCTCTCACATATGGTGGACACACTCCCTAACTAATTTTTTGATTGTCATGTATGGGGCCTCAACAGACTTAAAGTCAACCCAATATGTCATTTAATTATCTATCTAGAAAATCCAGGCCACTCAATATTTCCTACATATTCTAGCACAAGTCATCCCAGAATTCATGGAAAAATCTGGCATGACCTTTGCTAAAAAAGGACATATCGAGCACCTGAAATTTGTCCGAACGGAAATTAATCAACACTCCGGCAAAACATAGGCCACTCGGAGGTGTAACCTGCAAACATGGCCGGCCACTTGGGCATTCAAAGTAGGAGTAGTTTTCCAATTTGAGCATTCAATAAGCAAAACCAAATCGTAAAATAAATAAGTATTCAAATTAGCATGCATTCAATAAGCAAAACTAAATCATCTCTTTCGTCCGTACATCATCGAATATTATCACTAATACATCTCGAATAGTATCATACATATAACATCAGTAATATAGCTAAAACCCTAGTGAAAGACGGGTATCGGCGCGGGCGATGGACACCCAAAGAGAAGGAACCATCACAGGATCATAGCTCTAGTGAGATCCCTGAAGAACCTGCCAGGTATTGGAGAACCTGCCCTCTAACTCAACCATGTAGCGACGGACGTGCTCGTCCTCCTTGCTAACACGATGATGTACCACCTCCATGGGGTCCTCAAGCCTCCGCACTGTCATTGTCCCATGCGACCGCCACCAAAGAAGGTTCGGGTAAAACACGGGCTGGCTCCTCAACAAGCTGCACCGCCCGAAAGGTAGCACCTCCCAGTACCTACCCGACGGTGCCCAGTCCCGGACATGGCCCCTCTGATCAAGAAGGTGTCATCCAGTGAGTCGACGACGAGGATGCGGGATAGGCATCATCGACATCGATGTGGGAATAAATGCTTTAACTAAAAAAATAACAACAAATTTGACATGTTGAACATGGTTCGATCATGACTAGGGTTCATACTACATTATTCTAAGATTAAACACCTAAAATACATAAATTATATTAAGTACACCTAATTAAAAACCTACATTTTGAACATGGTTCGATCATAACTAGCTAGGGTTCATACTACATTATTCTAAAATTAAACACCTAAGATTAAACACCTAATATCATAACCTATTACATTATTCTAAGATTTAACCTTAATTTTTCAACTAGCTAGGGTTCAAAATTAACTAGGGAGTAGGAGGGAGGAGGGATGAGGAGTACCTCTCGGTGGAGGACGACCTGCTCGGGGGTGGGGGCGGCCGGTGGGGGACGAGGGCCGGCGCAGGAGGTCGACCGGCGGGGGAGGAGGCCGGCGGGTGAGGAGAGCTGGCGCGGGTGGTCGGCCTGCGGGGGAGGAGGCCGGCAGGGGAGGAGAACCGGCGCGGGCGAGGGCGGCCGGCAGGAGAAGACCGGCGCGGGGGATGGCGCGCGGCGGAGTTGCGCGAGTGAGAGTGTGTGAGGGGGAGAGTGAGGTCGAGCGCAGGCCAGAGCGTGGATAAGGTGCCTGTAGTAGTAGTGCTTGTATGCATAAAGCGCTACTGCTACGTACAATAGCAGTACCGCTTTCTAAATACAAGCGCTACTACTATGCCTGGCCTGCCGGCAACGGTCTGGCAATTGTAGTAGTAGTGTGTTTTATGAACACAGCGCTACTGGTAAGTGCATAGTAGCAGCACCTACCACGAGCAAGCACTACTGATAAGTAGTAGCAGCGATTTATTGTAAAAAGCGCTACTACTAAGCTCCTGTGTATAGGCATTTCCCTAGATGCACTGTTCTACTCATGCTCTACCAAGGCACAAGAGGGCTCTTCCGTTTCATTGACGAGATGTTGAGTCACCGTGATCAAGCTGCTTCTAGCGGATAGTTGTGGTTGTTGGCCCTCAGCCTCTTAAATGTGCTAGCTATTACTATATATGTTAAGTATGTAGATATGGACCATATGGTTGTTGGCCCGGCCCTTAGCCTCTTAAAATGTGATAGTTGTTACTATGTTAAGTATGTAGATATGGACCATATGGTTGTCAAAACCGTGTTACGAAGATCCTCCTTTCGTCGAATAGTGTAACCACTATATATATGTTACTCAAATGTTGTTACCCAAGTTCATAAATTTTCATGGAAAGTATTAGTATCGTACACAGTTCATTGATTTTAAGCGTGTGCCCGATGTCCGGAAGGCATTTGCATATTAACTGTCCATATTGCAAATTCACACACATGTTAACATAAGGAAACGTATGTGTAACTTACTATTCATCGCACACGAGTACTCGCAGACGCATTGTGTGCGATACTCCTAGCCACCGCAAGTAACTAGTTTGCATTTTTCAAAGTTTTCTGTACACACAGAATCGCGCACGAACTAACTATATTAACCGTTTGTGTTGCAATTTCTCATCGCAAACAGTTCATCCGAGTCGGCTGTTTGCCACGTATCACACACATCTTGTTTACATGACTCATTTGTGTTCTTTTGGCTCATCGCAAACAGTTCATCCATGTGAAATGTATGCCGCATATCACGCACATCTTGTTAAGTTGAACCGTGTAACATCCCAAATTTTCAATTTGGAATGTTATACATAGGTCATCATATGCATATCATATTTTAATTGCATTTTGGTTTGATCCTAGAAATTCTAAGAAACTTAAGGACCCACGGAGAGAGTTGGGGATTTCATTATTTTCATATTTGAATTTTCTCAAATTTGAAAAGTGGATCATTTTGGTTTTAATCATTTTCTCTCCAAATATTTCCAATATTAAAATAAAAGAGTGGGGATAAAATGACTTCTCCAAAATAAAGGAAATATTGGATGAAAAATGTTAAAATCAAATAAATATTTTATTTGGATTTTTCATTGCTATTTTATTTAAATTAGAAAAATATGCATTTTTAAAAATTGCATTATTAGGACACAAAAATGTTCACTTTGTTCTAAATATTTAATTTAGACGGTGAAATTTATTTTTGGCATTTTTAGAATTTTTTTCATAATTTATTAGGATTCTTCTATTTCGGCGGAATTTATTTAAAAAAGTTTCAGACCGACTGGGCCGAAGCCCAGCCGACCCAGCTCGCGCCATCCTCGACCCTGAGCCGGAGCCCCGCTCGTGCACGCCGCCCGCTGTCGCCCCCTCGCACACCGCCACCGCCAGCCCCTCCCCAAGCCACCTCGCCCCCTCCCCCTCTTTAAATAGCTACCGCCGCCCCCCACCGCCACCCCGCCCCGCCACGCAAGCCGCAGCAGCAGCAGCAGTAGCGCCCGCCACCGTCGCTGCAGCCGCCACCGCCCGCCGCAACTGTCGCAGCCGCCCCGCGCCGCACCCCGCCGCTCCGAACCTCGCCGCTCCGCCTGCGCCTCGCCTCGCGCCGCGCAGCCTCGCCGCCCGCCGGAGTCGCCAGAGCCACGCGCCCACCGGAATCCCGACGTTGAGCTCGTCGGATCCGCCACCGTTTTTTTCAGTTTTAGGTACAAAACTACCGATTTTCTTAAAAACCCTAGTTCTGTTTTTTTTGTTAGATCGGTTCGGTTTTCGTCAGTTTTTTTAATTAGCGGACGTATGTCCGTTCGTTCGTTTTAACGAACGCTGTTCGCCGGTTAGATTCAGACAGCGAACGTTCGTTCGTTAGTCTGTTCATTCCGTTTTATTTTCCAGGGTTTATCTGCGATTATTTTCGATCGTGATTTTTGCCCTGATATTTAATCTAGTATAACTTTTTACTAGTTTATCCAAATTAGATGAAACCAGCGCCTAAATCTTTGTCTCGAATCCCTCTTTCTGTTTAACCAACTTCATCATGATTTTGGTACTGTAAAATTTGACTTTAGTCCAGATTAGTAAATGATCTTGTTTCATTCGTATCTTGAGTTTTGTTGCTCCGTTTGAGTTGATTCTTTTTGCAAATCAAAGCTCTTCAGTTGATCTTTCTGTTTGGATCTTCTTATTTGAGTTTTTACCGTGCATCTATGCTGGAGTGCATATGTATGCTATTGTTTGTTTGCGATAGAATTCCCGGAGTGCGAAGTGTGCTACTACAAGTCTCTAGGTTTTGCAGACCGTCAGCAAGGCAAGTAACACTTTGATCATATCCCTTCATTACCCAGTTTTCATGCATTAGTTCCAATCCCCAAACATTGCATGGTTAGGATCTGATTAACATGTGGGTTTGGGAAGTATATGATGAGGTAGAACCTATTGCCCTTTTATTTTCAAACCCTTAGGAGTTACTTCTACGTTATGCTCAGGTTGCTATGCTATGCTCGTAGACGTGGATTGGTTGAGTGTATCCATGACAGATGTGAGACTTGTTAATTAATGGTTAACTTAAGGTGTCTACTTAAATACGCATCTGGGTGGATTGGTTGCGGGCACCTGGAGAATCCAGTGTTGTCCTAGGATGTCCCGGAGTACCCGTGTGATCATCTTACAGTTCACCACCCAGGCTCAAAGGGATCATAAGATATTTCATGCTAGAAATTTTTGTGTGCAGCCACAAGCTATTATGGGCTCTAGCATAGTTGAGTAGGTTGCATGACCTCTTTCGGTGGTGGGCTTGCAGATGTAGGGGAAAGTAGGTGTACATGTCCATCCAGAGTAAAGAGTCAATGATTCTGAAAGACTGTGTCTCGGTCATCCATTTCTCAAACACCCTATAATGCAAGAAATCTAACGGAGGAGATCGAGTCTTGTGGGGAAAAGTGTGCAAACCTCTGCAGAGTGTACAGACTAATCATGGTTAGCTATGTCCTCGGTTATGGACATCTTGAGTATCTGGTTCTTGGATTATCATGTTGATCTCATCACTCTAAATTAAATTGTTGGGTTAAATGATATTGTTTAATTGGGATTGAGTTGGAGGAACCTTCTCAATGTTTAACAACCACCATGATAGTTAAATAAAATTTATTCCTTTGTTGTAGGGAAAAATTGGCCTTATGCAAAACTTTAACCATAGAGCTTTCCACCAGCCATATGTAGTGATAGCATTTATTCTGTTCATTACTCTTTTGTGTTACATTGCCAGCATATTCCATGTGCTGACCCATTTTGGGCTGCAATATTTCATGTTGCAGACTTTTCAGACGACGATTAAGGTGCAATAGGTCGTTGTCGTTCACTCAGCTATGCCGTTGGAGTTGATGGACTCACTTTATCTTCCAAGCCTTCTGTTGTTATCTTATTTTAGATGGCCTTAAGCCATATTACTATAATAAGTTCTCTTTTGAGACATTTCGTTGTAATAAGTGTGTGATTGAGACTCTGTTATAAATCCTCGAGTACTATGCGTGTCGGCATTACCGGTCCATGGATGACACTGATGCACAGAGACTTGACCGTTTGAGGTCTGGTCGCTACAAACTATTTATGTTGTGTTCCCTAATCAAAAACAGTTTGTCTGAGTGAACCGTATGTCGTATATCGCACATACATTGATATGGCTGCCCGTTTCTTTTGTTCTCCTCATCGCAAACAGTTCGAATGGATTCACTGTGTGCCCTCCATAGCACACGCAACTAAAATCTAAACCGTGTTTGATGGCTCCGCTGTCGCAAACGTTTTGCACCTTTTTGACGGTTTTTTACACCATCATTTGCAATTAATGCAACGCACACAGTTTCATCAAAGGGTCTCTGATCGTAGTGTCGCGTTAGCAGTATCCTATAATAGTGTTCTATTTCCGACAGATTCTGTTTTCTATGTGTTGTTTGCTTATTTTGATGAATTTATGGTTAGTATCGGGGGTTATGAACCATGGAGAAGTTGGAATACAGTAGATATAACACCATTATAAATTAAGAATGAGTTCGCAACAGTACCTAAGTGGTACTCGGTGTCAAAACTGGTGGATATCGGGTAGGGGTACGAACTGTGCGTCTAAGGCTAATGGTAACAGGAGGCGGGGGACACAATGTTTACCCAGGTTCGGGCCCTCTCTATGGAGGTAATACCCTACTTCCTGCTTGATTGATCTTGTTGAATATGAGTATTACATGAGTTGATCTACCACGAGATCGTAATGGCTAAACCCTAGAAGTCTAGCCTATGAGGTTATGATTGTTGTGGCTAAACCCTAGAAGTCTAAACCCTCCGGTTTATATAGACATTGGGAGGGGCTAGGGTTGTACAGAGTCGGTTACAGAGAAAGGAATCTACATATCCGAATCGCCAAGATTGCCTTCCACGCCAAGGAGAGTCCCATCTGGACACGGGATGAAGTCTTCTATCTTGTATCTTCATAGTCCAACAGTCCGGCCAAAGTATATAGTCTGGCTGTCCGAGGACCCCTTAGTCCAGGACTCCCTTAGTAGCCCCTAAACCAAGTTTCAATGACGATGAGTTTGGCGCGCAGATTGTCTTCGGCATTGCAAGGCGGGTTCCTTCTCCAAATACTTCAAAGTAAATTCCGAACACAAGAATCGAGTCCGGCTCGCAAAACAAATTCCACATGCACCCGTGGAGAATATAATATTTCACGAGTCCAATCCGCTGACAATCTTGGTGGCATGACATTACGTCATCACCCGACCATTATTTTGAATCGTTTTCTAGCCTGCCACTCCATGTTCCGAGAGGTGGTTTTCATTGGCACGTCTTATCAAAGCAGAGATCGTGTCCCCTTATTGCGGGATTTTCATCAACACGGGCATGGGTAACCCAACCGTTCTGTTGGCATGTTTCCATGGGAATAGGCATGTTTTAAGGCCACAGAGGGGACATTTGATATCCGTCGCCTTTATAAAGGGTCCAAGGCCTGTCCTTTTACTTCCATGCTAGTTCTTTCCTCCACCTCCCACCTCAAGCTCCAACACCCAAAGGTTAATCCAGTCGCTTCGAGCATCCAGCCATGTCCGGATTCAGCCTTCAAGGCCGGTGGATGGCCTCTTCTATCACAGAGGAAGACATCTTGAAGCTCAGGGAGGCAAGATACTTGACTGCGGAAATTTATCACAGGCTTCCTGCTCAAGGGCAGGTTATTCCTACTCCCAGATCCAATGAGAGGGTCGTGTTTATCTCTCACTTCCTCTGAGGGCTTGGGTTTGCACTCCATCCCTTTGTTCGAAGGCTCATGTTTTATTATGGACTAGATTTCCATGATCTAGCACCAGACTCCTTCCTCCACATCTCGGTGTTTATCACCACGTGCGAGGCCTTCCTCCGTATCTCCCCACACTTCAGCTTATGGCTCAAGACCTTTAGCGTGAAACCGAAGGTAATCGGCAGGAAACAAGCGGAATGCGGTGGTGCTTCAATAAGCAAACTTACCACTTCCCCCTGGCTGAAGGGCTCCTTCGCAGAATCTTCTAACCTATGGCAACGGGAGTGTTCTTACACCGTCGAACCTCGTGGTACAAAGAGGGTAGCTGCTCCTGCGTTTCGATCTAGCGCTCCACTTCAACTTGCATCGTGGGTCAACAAAGGGTTGGAATGGGGTTCCGTTGATGAAGTGCAGACATTGCAAAGTCGCATTCGGAGCCTCATTAAGAAAGGCACCAGCCTCCCCAATATCGTCCAAGTAATGCTAGTCCGCAGGATTCTTCCGTGCCAACGGCGTCCTCTCCGCGTGTGGGAGTTCAATCCGGAAGGTCCACGGACCCTTCAGCAGTTCTCTGGCACAATGCTCAGAGAGATGTGGAAATTGTTCTTCGGTGCACGAAAACAGTGGCCGGATACAACAAAAGACCTTGGTCTTGACTGCAATCATCCGGATACTCCGGTAAGTACTTGACTCCCGAACATAGTTTAGTCGGATTACTCATAACAATGTATTGATAAAACTTCACTCGGCCAGGGTTGGCTAAAGAAGGCGGAGAGACTCAGGTGTCCAGCTCCTCATCCCGAAGACTATGCCGATCCGGTGTTAACAAGGATGCTGGCTTCGGCGCCATATCAAGAGTCGACGGGGGAAGATAAGGAGGAGAGCAAAGAGGCCCAAGGCGACCTTCATTCTGGAGGCACACCAGGCAATTTGTCTGGGGAGACTGGAACTTCCACTTCTAAAAGTGGAAGGGAAGGGCAAGCTGACATCCCTTCTCCTCATGGGAAGAAGTGGACCGCCTCTGAGGACTTGAAGAGAGAAGCTTCTAAGCGGGGGAAGACATCCCAGTCCAGGGATGATGCTGACACGCAGTCACCCCGTAAAGATGAGCCCTTAGACGGATAGTAAGTGAACCAGGGTGTTTCAAACATGTCCCGTTCTTTCCTGGCTGTAGGGGTAACATTTTAAACACATATTTGCAGTCCGGCACGCACCCCTCCTCAACAGTCCTCCTCTTCGGGGGATCTTCTTCCGGAGATGATGAAGAGCGAAACGCCTCCACAGATCTCCCTGCCTGAAGAGGCAGACGATGCCGAGGTGTCGTCCCGGAGGATCCTTTCCGACCAACGAGTGGTGCAAGGGATGTTGAAGACCGGGGCCAAAGGTAGTACTCCGACCGCCCAGGGTCCGGGGTGTGCGGCCCCCACAGGGAACAATAAAAGTCCCGGACTATCCAATGTCCGAGGGACGACGCAACCTGTTCCAAATTTGAAAGCGCCAGATACATTGATGGACATGTTGCGTCATGCGTCCATACCAGAGGAACATCGTACCTTGATGGGTACGGTGGTTGAAAGAGTTCGGTCTGGGAAGAGCGGATTGAATAAAGCCTTTATGAGCCTACTAAGAGGCTTCGAGGTATGTAGTGTAACTTCAATTATATTATAAATGCAAATTGCGCCTGTGTATAGATAGTATCCCCTGAGACTCTGGTTGACATCCAAAGGGAGGCCATCAGAGGATCAAAAGTATATGCCCAGGAAATGATCTTACTAATTTGAAGCAAAAAGCTACAGAGGTAGCCCATCTGAAGCAAAAAGTTGATGTAGCGGATGATGACATCACTCTTATTAACAGGCTACTTGACGAGGCGCAAGGTATGTCTCTGGGGCACTCAGTACATGCTAGTATTGTGAAATGAGCGTGATACTGAAAATTTGTATATGCATAACTGCAGATAGCGCCGCCGCAGTTCAGACCCTTCGGGCGGAACTCGCCCGGGCCAAGGAGCAAGCCAGGATGAGTAATGCGGCTGCCGAAAAGGTAGCCACCAAATTAAAAGCCGAGCAGACTGCTTGGCATCAGTGCGAGGAGAGAATATCCACTATTGTACTTGAGCTGAAGGATGCCACTAGCCGATGCCAAGTTCTTGAGAAAGATAACAAAGCCAAAGCGGCCGATCTTGACAAGGCCTTACAAGAGGCGAAGGAAGCTCGGTCTGAGTCTAGAGCAGCTCCAGAGGAGATCCGACAAGCTGATAAGATCGTGGCTGGTAAGCCCTTTTTATTGCAAACTAAGTTTGGCGATCCGAAGTATAAGCCGCTTAATCAAGTGTGGAGTTCTCCAGACGTCTTTATGGACCTGCCGAAGAGTGATGCTGATGCGAATCAATTTTTCCATGCGCAAGAAGGACATGTGACAGAAAAGCTATTTTGGTCGCAATTTGACACGCCAAAGCGTCCACTGTTGAACGAACAGATGGCCCAGTGGGCCAAGCTCCACAAGATGTCCGGTACTGCCATGAAGGACGTCATAGCCCAGCTATGGCCAAATGAGCCCATTCCGGATAGTTATTTCGGTTTGGTGCAGCAACTTGTTAATGTGGTGCCGCGTATCGACGTTGTGAAGCGGCCGACGTGCATAGGTGCACGGATGGCCCTTGCCCGTGTCAAGATGTACTGGGCGAAGATGAAGGCCATCGATATTGCAGCGCAGAGTCCACCCAAGGGCAAGGACCTTAACATGCCAGAACATTACGTTGAAGATGTCCTAGAAGGTGCCCGCTTGATAGAGGCCCAGTGCTCGAAGAATATAATGTTCGAGTGAGGTGTATCAAAATTGTAATAACAATATTATGATATACTTAAGGCTATGTTTTTATACTTTTTGCCCAAAAAGTTTTAGTGCCTCCTGTGCGGCCGTCTTTTTTATATATATACAATCTGAAAGTTTGCAGTCCTCGGCTTCAGCCCCCTTGCGTATAATGCAGGGGTGTTTGGAAAAACACTTGATCACACTTGACCCAACGTCTTGGTCCATTAAGGAGGTGTTAGTGCGGTGAACTAGGCAATCGGACTATAGAGCTTTAACACTTTCACTTAGCCAGAGGAGTTTGACGGTGGGGCTACTATATAGCCCCTGGTATGTCCGCGGTTATCCGAATATGGTGCATTTACATACGTGACCAGAGTAACAGTCCTTCGTTTAATACAGAGGGAATCGCGAAGATTCCGATGAGTCATCGACTGGTTGACTAGCTCTTGCCGCATCATGACAGTCAGTTTTCGGCTTTCTCTACTGAGGTGCTCATCCGGGCTAGCCGGGACACAATTGCAGTAGTTCTCCCTTTACTACCCTCGCTAATATAGTGGAATGTAAGGTAGTAAGCACAGGAGCAGGGCAACCCAACTATTGACCAAAGACATGATTCGGAGTTGATGCATATAAGGCCAAACTCGCGACGCCGAACACTCCCTATAGGTGTTCGGACTTTACAATATACACCGGGCTGAATACAGCCCCTGATGTTAGACCCATGGTATCAAGGCACATGTGGCAATCCGACGTGGGGAAAAAGTGTAGGTAGTGAGAGCATAAATCTCAAAACACAATACGAACCGGGCTGCTTCTATAACATCCACTTTATTACGGTGAGTCGTATGTTTATAGATAATGCCGGTATCTTTCTTGGACATTTTATATGCCAGGAAAGTATAAAACAACAAGGTATAAAAAGGTTTACATAGGGTTTTAATCTAAAAAATAAACCTTAATGCGGGGCCCTGCTGCATAGCTGCGCCTTTGTCTCCGTTGTGAAGTGTCCTTGAAGGGTATAGTATGATGGCCATCTTAATGCGGGGCCCTGCTGCACGTATGCGCCTTTATCTCCGTTGTGAAGTGTCCTTGAAGGGTATAGTATGATGGCCATCTGTAAAAAAAGGAAAAAAACCAGGTAAAAGAGTCTGGTGTGGCCGTAAGTAAAGCTGGTTCGTTTTAATGAACCGTGAAGGATAACTTCTAGGGTCCGAATAGGGTCAAGCCGAACTATGGACCTTTTGCGTGCAAAGTGCCCCCGAAGCCGGCAAAGGGATTTTGAGTGTATCTCCTTATGGGGCGGTCGGGGGCATAGATGCTAATCGAGCTCAGGTTTACCTGAGCTGCCGCACTGAGGTGTGCGCCGGACACATTTAGATGTGTCACTGGTCTTAACGACCGATGAGCTGCTCGGCTTGAATAGGCCGTTTTGTGCTTCGATTGCTAGAGCCTCCGTGTATTCTTATGTACGAAGAGAGCGCTCTGTATTTCCATTGACCGTAATGACGCCCCGTGGTCCAAGCATTTTGAGTTTTAGATAAGCATAATGCAGGACTGCGTTAAAATGGGCGAAGGCCGTTCTTCCGAGTAGTGCATGGTAGCCACTTCAGAACGGATCAATGTCGAAGATTATTTCTTCACTTCGAAAATTGTCGGGGGAGCCGAATACAACATCAAATGTTAGAGAGCCCGTGCAGAGGGCTTTGACGCCCGGTATAACTCCTTTAAAGGTAGTGCTTCTTGGCTTGATTCTGGACGGGTCTATCCCCATCTTGCGGACAGTGTCCTGATATATCAGACTGAGACTACTGCCACCGTCCATGAGGACTTGAGTGAGGTGGTATCCGTTGATTATTGGGTCAAGCACTAGGGCAGCCGAACCCCCGTTATGGATACTAGTCGGATCTACGATCAAAGGTGATCGGACAGGCCGACCATGGGTTGAACATGGGGGCGACGGGCTCAACGGCGTAGACATCTCGGAGTGCACGCTTGCGCTCCCCCTTTGGGATATGAGTGACATAGATCATGTTCACTGTTTTGATCTCCGGTGGAAATTTCTTTTGTCCCCCGTGTTTGGCTGGCGAGGTTCGTCGTTGTCTTCGCTCTGAGGTCCCTTCCCTTTGTGTTCGGCGTTGAGTTTGTCGGCGTGCTTGAAGACCCAACATTCTTTGTTGGTATGATTAGCTGGTT
Organism: Triticum aestivum; assembly: GCF_018294505.1. Lineage (NCBI taxonomy): Eukaryota > Viridiplantae > Streptophyta > Magnoliopsida > Poales > Poaceae > Triticum > Triticum aestivum. The sequence continues at coordinate 464,848,379 of NC_057813.1, forward strand.
TATCGGGAGTGCCGTGGATCTGGCAGGGCCTGTCTAGGATTTTGTCCAGGTTGGATGGACTGTCCTTGTTTCCTTTAAATGGCTTCTTCCGTTGACCGGGTCTGGAGCCCCTGAATCCGGCGTTTACCGCTATATTGTTTGGGCTTTCTTCATTGTTCTGACGTTTGTTTTTGTTGCATCGTGGTTTTCCATTGCCATCCCTGGCCTCAGATGTGCCGGGATCACTGGTGCTGCCACGGGCTAACCAGCTGTCTTCACCCGCGCAAAAGCGGGTCATGAGTGCAGTTAAGGTGGCCATTGTTCTTGGCTTTTCCTGGCCGAGGTCTCTGGCTAGCCATTCGTCCCGGACACTGTGTTTGAAGGCCACTAAGAATTCGGTATCCGGATAGTCGACAATTTGGTTCTTCTTAGTGAGAAACCTGTTCCAAATCTTACACGCTGATTCTCCGGGTTGTTGGATTATGTGACTTAGATCGTCTGCATCCGGGGGGTGGATATAGGTCCCTTGGAAATTGGCCTGAAAAGCGTCCCCAAGTTCCTCTCAACTTCCGATGGAATTTTCAGGGAGGCTTTTTAGCCAGTGCCGAGCTGGTCCTTTTAGCTTGAGGGGTAAATATTTAATGGCATGGGGATCATCTCCGCGAGCCATGTGAATGTGAAGAATAAAGTCTTCTATCCAAACCGCAGGGTCCGTCGTTCCATCATATGCCTCGATGTTTACGGGTTTAAACCCTTCTAGAAAATCGTGTTCCAGCACCTCATCGGTGAAGCACAGGGGGTGTGCGGCACCCCTGTATCTGGTTGTGTCATGGATTGGGCCCGACGGTTGTAATGTTCGGTATTGGTTCCAAGCTGGTAAATGGCCGGCATGTTTTGTTTGATAATCATGATCTCGTGTCGGAGCACGGTCCCATGATCCATAGATGGACCTGGTTTTCCAAGCTTTTTTGTCCAGGTCCTCACATAGATCGTGTTTCTGGTCCTGGGCCGCAGCCTTCCTTCCTTTGCGGGGAGGGGGTGCGGGCTTGTCTACGGCATTGCTAGTCACTCTGTCGCGACCACGAGGTGGTCGGTCCGGCTTGTCGGTCGTATTGTTTTTCGGAGGTATAGGCGCAATAGCCTTGTCGTCAAATTCGGGCAGCAGCCTATATTTAGGATAGCTCTTTGTTTGGCGATTACCGTCGTATTTTTCCTCAGCGTCTAGCATTTCGTTCCATCTATCGTTGAGCGTATCATGTGCAACTTTAAGCCACTACTTATGCTTCTTCAGGCTCCTTTTAGTGGCGATAAGCCTTTGGTGGAGGCGTTCTTGTTCTAATGGTTCTTCTGGGATGACGAACTCGTCGTCGCCCAGGCTGATCTCCTCTTCAGAGACAGGTTGGTAATTGCTATCTTCGCTGTCGCTGTGGTCGGATAACATCTCTGGACTGTGTTCGCCGTCCTCTCGCATGCCCTGCTCCAACACTGGGTCTGCGGGGTCCTCGGCTTGGTTCTGATTACCATCATCGTCTGTGACAATGTTGTTGTTTTTCCTCTTGCCGGATCGAGTTCGGCGCTTGGGACTCCGGTGTTTAGGAAGTTCATCGACAGGCATGCTGTTATCGCTGTCGGCCTCATTCTCCATTGGTGTGTCCACCATCTTTATATCGTATGGTGATGTAGCTGCCCACTGTCCTAAAGGTGGTGGTTTTTGTGCCTGCTCCTTTCTGGCATCGTCGCCTATACCGTCGATGTCTTTGGAGCCGTAATTGAGCATGTCGGTTAAGTCCTCGACAGTGGCAATGAAATGGTTGGTGGGTGGAGAACAAAGTTCTTCATCATCCGCTTCCCACTCGAGCCGGACATAGTTCGGCCGAGAGTCCTCCGACAAGGAGAGGGACTTCAATGAGTTTAATACGTCGCCAAAAGGTGAGTGCTGGAAGATGTCCGCTGAGCTGAACTCCAAGATCGGCGCCCAATCAGGTTCGATGGACGCGGATTCGTGCGGTCCGGAACCCATGGCCGGAGACGAGTCCGGGGTTCCGGTGATACAAGCCCAGCTCGATGTTGGGTCTGTGTGCGGCTCGAGCGCTGCTGAGTCTGCGACTTCCGTGGCGTGGTTAAGATTCCCGTCTTCAGACGATGCAGTCCACTCCGGCTCTAGGGCCAGGGCGATCACAGGTGCTATCTCCTGCGCGCGGCCAGATGACAGATCTAGGTCATGTTCATCGTGGTGGCCGGGGACAGCCGTCATGGGCTCGAACCCGTCGAAGATCAAGTCTCTGCGAATATTGGCCACAAAATTCAGGCTTCCGAATCTGACCTGATGGCAAGGGGCGTAGCTAGCGATCTGCTCTAGATGGCCAAGCGAGTCGGCCCGCAGTGCGAAGCCGCCGAATATGAAGATCTGTCCGGGGAGGAAGATCTCCCCTTGGACTACGTCATTGTGGATGATTGATGGAGCCATCAAGCCTTCTGATGACGATGCAGCGGAACTCCCATTGAAAGCACCAATGTCGGTGTCAAAACCGGCGGATCTCGCGTAGGGGGTCCCGAACTGTGCGTCTAAGGCTAATGGTAACAGGAGGCGGGGGACACAATGTTTACCCAGGTTCGGGCCCTCTCTATGGAGGTAATACCCTACTTCCTGCTTGATTGATCTTGATGAATATGAGTATTACGAGAGTTGATCTACCACGAGATCGTAATGGCTAAACCCTAGAAGTCTAGCCTATGAGGTTATGATTGTTGTGGATAAACCCTAGAAGTCTAAACCCTCCGGTTTATATAGACACCGGGAGGGGCTAGGGTTGTACAGAGTCGGTTACAGAGAAAGGAATCTACATATTCGAATCGCCAAGCTTGCCTTCCACGCCAAGGAGAGTCCCATCCGGCCACGGGATGAAGTCTTCCATCTTGTCTCTTCATAGCCCTACAGTCCGGCCAAAGTATATAGTCCGGTTGTCCAAGGACCCCTTAGTCCAGGACTCCCTCGGTGGTGATTTATTTTATTATACTAACGAAGCTTACGAGTTTTCTGTTGAGTTTTGTGTTGTGAAGTTTTAAAGTTTTGGGTAAAGATTTGATGGACACTGGAATAAGGAGTGGAAAGAGCCTAATCTTGGGGATTCCCAAGGCACCTCTAGGTAATATTCTAGATGACTAAGCATCTAAGCTTAGGGATTCCCCGGATGGCATCCCCTCTTTCATCTTCAATCCATCGGTAAATTTACTTGAGGCTATATTTTTTTATTCACCACATGATATGTGTTTTTCTTGGAGCGTCTTGTACAATATGAGTCTTTGCTTTTTAGTTTTCCACAATCATCCTTGCTATACACACCTTTTGAGAGGGACACACATTAATGATGAATTTATTAGAATACTCTATGTGCTTCACTTATATCTTTTGAGCTAGGCAGTTTGCTCTAGTGCTTCACTTAGATCTTTTTAGAGCACAACGGTGGTTTTATTTTATAGAAATTGATGAACTCTCATGCTTCACTTATATTATTTTTAGAGTCTTGAACAGCATGGTAATTTTTTTAGGTTATGAATTTAGTTCTAGTATGATGGGCATCCAAGAGGGATATAATAAAAACTTTCATATAAAGAGCGTTGAATATATGAGAAGTTTGATTCCTTGCATTTGTTTTGAGATATAAAGATGGTGATATTGGAATCATGCTAGTGAGTAATTTTGGATTGGTAGAAATACTTGTGTTAAAGTTTGTGATTCCCGTAGCATGCATGTATGGTGAACCGTTATGTGATGAAGTCGGAGCATGATTTATTTTTTGATTGTCTTCCTTATGAGCGGCGGTCGGGCACGAGCGATGATCTTTTCCTACCAATCTATCCCCCTAGTAGCATGTGTGTAGTACTTTGTTTTGATGGCTAATAAAATTTTGCAATAAGTATGTGAGTTCTTTATGACTAATGTTGAGTGCATGGATTATATGCTCTCTCACCCTTCCACCATTGCTAGCCTCAATAGTACCGTGCAACTTTCGCTGATGCATTAGACCCACCATATACCTTCCTCAAAACAACCACCATACCTACCTATTATGGCATTTCCATAGCCATTCCGAGATATATTGCCATGCAACTTCCACCATTCCGTTTATTATGACACACACAATGTCATATTGTTATCATATGCATGAGGCATTCATATAGAGTCATATTTTTGTTCTAGCATCAAGTTGTAATTCTTGAGTTGTAAGTAAATAAAAGTGTGTTGATCATCATTATTAGAACATCGTCCCATGTGAGGAAAGGATGACGGAAATTATGATTCCCTCACAAGTTGGGACGAGTCTCCGAACTTTAAATAAAATAAAAGGGGCAAAAGAAGCCCAAATAAAAAGGGAGAGGCCAAAGAAGCCCAAATAGAAGAAGAGAAAAAATGGGAAAATGAGAGAAAAGGAGAGAAGGGACAATGTTACTATCCTTTTTCCACACTTGTGCTTCAAAGTAGTACCATGTTCTTCATGATAGAGAGTCTCCTATCTTATCACTTTCATATACTAGTGGAAAATTTTCATTATAGAACCACTACAAAAAAAATACACTTCCGTGATGATACGTGTTTGTCACAGTAGGTTGCGTTTTTTGTCATGCATGTACATCCATGACAAATTTATGACAAAATCAAGATAGTCATACCTGTGCTGTCGTAGAAGTGTTCCATGACATTACCAAAATTATCATCACGGAAGTGTCCACTTCCATGACGATAAATCACGCGTCACAGAAGTGCTTTCGTCAAGGGTGACCGACATGTGGCATCCACCGTAACGGAATGCCGTTAAGCTATCGGGTCGGGTTTTGGATCCAATAACCCGTCAACAACCCCGACCAATGGGAAATTTCCACGTGTAAAATTCTGATTGGCCGAAGGGAACACCTGTCAGCTCGTTAGTGGGCCAGATGTCGCCCGTCCATTGGAGGAGACATGCCTATGATACGTTGATACGTGGCTGGGCCCAATAGAGGCCCATATAGGTTAAAAAGGCCGGCCCAGTCAAAGGCCTGTAGAACTTAATCACGTACTAGTGGGCCAACCCAATAACGGCCTGCTTAATAAAGGCCCATTTACAGCCCGAAACTAGATCTGGCCCGTTAATTGTTCGCCCAATATTTGGGCCCTTTACGGCCCGAAGCCAGATCTGGCCCGTTAATTATTCGCCCAATATTTGGGCCCATTAGAGGCCCGAAGCCAGATCTGGCCCATTAATTGTTCGCCGAATATTCGGGCCCAACTACAGCCCAATGACTTTCGGCCTGTTAGAGGCCTGATATAGACATGGGCCCATTTCAGCCCGGTGTGACTTTCGGCCTGGGAATGGCCTGTGCTGCCCATGGGCCATATATGGTCCGACGAGACATCGGGCCCACTAACGGCCAGTGCTAAAGGTGGCAACAGTTAAGCCCAACGTGACTTTGGGCCTGTTAAAGGTCTGTCGCGTAATTCGGCCCATTGATGCCTGTACTAAGCTTTCGGCCTCTTAAAGGCCCATGACATCAGTGGGCCAACTAAGGCCTGAGATATGTTTCGGCCTGCTAACGGCCCGTGAGCTAACTGGGCCCATAACGGCCCGGTCTACATTTTGGCCTGCTGAAGGCCCGTCGACAACTAGTGAAAACTGAGGCCCAACATGCATTTTGGCCTGCTAAAGGCCCGTGGTTTCATTTCGGCCGTAACAGGCTACTACAATATTTAGCCTATTAATGGCCCAACACTACCTGGGCCGAACTAAGCGCTGGGTCGACAAAAGGCCCAACTAAAATATAGGTCGGTGTAAGTTTGGGCCTGACGCAATGTGTGAAGGCCCCAATCATTCGGGCCCAAGAAAGATGCAGGCCGGCCAAATTGTGGCTCGCTAAAAACCTGGCCCGTTATCGAATATTTCGGCCCGGTCGACTACATCTGATTTTTTTTCAGATAGCGAATGATGGCAGTAACTAGTAGGAATAAGAACAAACCTACTCTACACAATAAAGAAATTACGGCATAGTAACTAAGAATAAACCTACACTATACAATAAAGGATTTAAGGCATATTACATCCACTGGGCATCGAAGTTCGCCACCAGTGATCATAAAGCGCAACGAAGAAGCAGATTACAAAAACTGGGCACCATTGCAGTGTAACAAAATAATACTGAACCGAGACCACTTCCAAGACAGTTCAAGAAAGGTTAGCCTTGCGGGAGAACTGCTGAGCAAGGTTGTGAGACCGGCCTAGCATGTCGGTCATAGCTTCCAGGTGTAGCTATTTAGCGATGAGGTTCTCATTGGTGTTCTCCGCAATCTTTCTTACAGATAGGACTTCAAGTCGAAGTTGAGTTGCAGAATGCCTTTCTGCTAGAACTTGGGACTGAAGAAGTCGAACTGATTCAGACAACGAATTATGTGAGCTTGTCTGACTGTTAGTCTCAAGTAACTTGAACACTGCATCAAGACAAGACTTTGGGGTTGTCTCGCTATCTTCAAGATGTTTTGCCTTCTTTGCTGCAATATATGTTGGGTTTGTCTCACAGCCTTCAGCAGACTTGTGCATGCCATCAGGCATATCACCCTGAAACAAAGTAGAGAGATGACAGGTTTTGCACGTGTGTAAACAAAGATGATAACTGTTCTGTCAATTCTATCCAATTTGAAATTAGAAAATAAAGAGTAATTTCAAAATATCAATAGCATAATTTGGCATTGTTCATAATGCGGGGAGCTTCACCACACTACTGGATTACCATGTCAACATAACAAGCATAGATGAAGGGTAAAGAAAATCATTGTATCTATTTTGGATAATGTACATGGCATGTTGTTCATATCATCAGCCACATCAGTAAGATAAAACAGGAGATGACAAGGTGCAAACGTGGGCTGCTTCACCACACACAGGATTATAGATCCACAAAACCAAGCATACATATAGGGAGTATTAAGTAATGTGCATGTATGAATAAGAAATTTGGTTTTACAAGTAAAACTTAGAACTTACGGTTCTTATGAACATGCATTTTGGTAGAAACAGCAAACTAAACAGCAGTAAACAATAGGGAGTATGAGCAAATTAAACAGTAGTTGAGGATAAAGGCTTTAGAAGGACTGACTTACATTAACAGTTAACACCAGCTTTATATTGCCCTTCTCCATGTCAAGGGAAGGATAACTCAAGAATTTCAGCACAGAATCTTCTTCATAAGCATTGCCTGTACTCTACATTTTGTAGAGAGTAATTATAGATATGATAATACTGGAAGGGATAGATGATAATGAAGATAAGATGTAGATTGATGCTACATAATCAACTACCAATCCCTGGAAGTACAAGCATTATAGGACAAAATGTACTGACAAGAGCAATGGGCTACACTTCTGCACTGGCATTGTCTGTGTATTCTACTTGTGGGTAAGATTAAATATAGATCTGATCTTTTTTAGGAAATGGTGGGTGAGGGAGATAAGATGCAGAATGCTACAAAATGAACCAATCCCTCTTCCCATAATACAAGAGTGTTTTGAACATTGGTGTACTGTACAAAATGTTCTTATATTATGGGACGGAGGGAGTAGTTGTTAATGTAAGTACAGTGATAGTACACGTTCAGTCCTTACAAGAGGACTGCAGAGCTAAACCTCTTCAAAAGCATTGGGTTGATTCTAAATTTGTGTAAGAGTCCATACGGATCTTATAATGTCCACCAAATGGGCAATTACGAGGCTAACATGTGCAGTGATGCAACATAATCAAATAGCTATGAAAGTAAGTATAATCATACAGGGCAAGAGGTATTCACGAGAGCAATGCAGTGTGCAGTATAGTTGTGAGATTCTGTGGTCCCTTGAGAACGAATGTTCTTCTGCTAACAGTTTTCATACAAGTGAGACATTAAGGCAAATGCAGAAATGTAGTTCAAATTGTGATGTGATATCATAGACAGTACCTTACGCTGCAGCCGAGACCAATGTGTAACAAGATTATTCCAGTCACCGTCGGATAAATGTAGCACCGGAGACTTTACAGAAATTTCATTTAGAGGCTTGCCATCGAAGTGCGCTTGCCTCAGGTAGGAACGATACTTCATCAATGAGTGCTTGAAAAGCGCAACCAACTCTTGCTCGTCATCACAATCCAGTTTGCTCCTCGCCTATTTAAAAGAATGAAATATTGTGTCTTCTGTCAGCAAAAACATATGCAGTAATGACCATGAATAACATTAGTACATTACTTACGCGTAAGTTGCGGAGGAAGACTGGAAATTGTTCTGTGTCTGCGGTATAATCTTTCCATGAAGGAAAGATGCGCACAAAGTTCCTGACAACAAAATAAGCTTCGTCTTCTAAACTGGGAAGAAATGGAATAGGGGGTCCTATTTGCTGCAATTGGGGCTCTCTCTGGTTCAAAAAGGGATTTGGCAACTGGATTTGGTGTACTCTTTGCTGGAATGGGGGTTTTGCGTCGTACAGCTGGTGCTATGTCAACTGGCATAATCATACTATTTGTTGCAGTTGGGGTCTGCTGAGTTGGGGCATCAGAAATGACCAGTGTAGTAGGGCTAGAGTCTGCTAGAGTTGGGGTATTTTGTGGGTCAGGTGATATTGCAACTACACCTAATGGGCTATTTGATTTATCAGGTGCCACTACCTTTTCCAAATACTTTGCTTGTGCTCCTCCACGATCAGCAATCGCCCTCTTCCTTTTGAACGTCTGATACACAAGAACAGCATTTGAATGGATAAATATGGTATGATGACAGATGTAATATGTACTGAAAATGGATAGGCAGGGCGTATTCACATACACGATGTATAAACTAAGCTAATGGCAGTTAAATAAAGTAGAAGCAATGCAAAGCATCAGTTGCAAGATATGTGCGAGCAATGTAACCTTGGAAAGTTAGAGTAAGTACCTTGATGGGTGAATAAGATAGGGCATCTTCCTCTGACTCCTCCACTAGGGAGCTACATTGACTTAGGTCTCCCTCTATCTCAGAATCACTGTTAGGATCATATTCTGAGCATGAATCTGTAGGTGGAGAGCGTTTGCATTGCATTGCATCCAGACTTGATTTCAGTCCCTTAATGCCAAGTTTGACAGCCATGGCATTGTTCTGCTTTATTCTTTTCATGCGCGCAAGCTCATAATCATTATGATGCTGTTCAGAACCTGAGATTCATGAAAACATAAAAAGTAGTCAGATTATCTATGGAATGCATTTCGGATTCAACTCGGAGAGTGTCTCCCTATAAACTCCTACATATGCAAAGTTCACCTCCCCAACCGTGCTGACCAGACCACACACAAAAATACAAACCCCTTATGTCTCTATAACAGGCAGGCACACATTTCAAAACTGAAGTAGGAACATTAGAATCATATGAAATTCGTATTTGAACAAATAAACTAAGCAATTATGAGTGGCGTAATGTTTAGCTTCAAGAGTGGCGTGTTGGTAGTGCGACACAAAGCAAGTAGGCAGATTGTATTCCATGTAAAAGATCGAAACCTATGTAAAAGCTGGAAATGACACTTTCTTTCTATCTATACAATGCAGTGTTCGTTACCCACACATGATGGAAGAGATCACATAGAGAAATACTATTCACTCAGGTCTACGGTTCCAGTATTTAGAAACAGGGTGGTCCACCTAAAAGAATATTGACAACAAATATGACAAGGCAAGCATATATGTAGTGAATCAATCATTTACTTGTGAGCTTATTAGGACAAGTATGCAGAATTGTAACTGCAGTAAGAGACCGTCCAAAATCTGAATGAAGAAGTTTGTCTAGCACTTATTGTTTGCAACTAATCGACGTGAATAATTGGATATTATATCGAATGAGTAAGAAAGACAAGTAAAATTGTCAACAAACCTGGCTTGCAGTAGTAATCTGGGTCAATGTCACTACGACCAACAATCTAAAATGACTAGTTTCTGTTCCGAGGGACAGAATTTTGAAAACCCTGTGAACTTTAGAGGTACTAAAGATTACCGAAATACATCTGAACCATTAAGTGTAGGTAGCACTGAGCACACAACAAACCCTAATGACAGTCCTGCCTAATGAGTAATGAATCAATTAGAAAATGGGTGATGAGGAGTGGCTGCTGAGTGTTGAGGACGTATCTCAGGATAAATCGGGTTGGCTTGGTGGGTGCTGCACGCCTGAGCCCAGAACGGACTGGGAGGTAGGCACGGTGGCGCGCCCGAGCAGCGGTGACGCTGTTGGGAGAGCGGCTCCTGGCCTCCTGTTAGTCCGGTGTCTCCTCCTAGAGTCATACCGTCTGGGGACGGCAAGTCGCCGGCGAGGCAGGCGGCTTGGGGCGAGTAGAGATCGGAAGCGCGCAGCAGAATAGAGGGGAATCGGGGCCTGGGATGACCCAAAATCCCAGGGTGGGCCGGCCCACCGTGGGCACCCTGCAGAGATACACACCCGAGCGGCGAACATGCATTTTCAAAACTAATTTAGGAACATTTAGCTGACCAATTAAACAACTCTGTTTTAATAATATCATATTCGTATTTGAACATCTAAGCTAGTTTAGCTTGATGCATGGAGCAGTGTTTTTATGACACGAAGCACGTATTCTGATCGTATAGTGATCATAAAAGGGGGAAACTCTAAGCATATTTTTTTTAGCAAAAGAGGGTTTTCCCTCCGATTTCTATTAAAGAAACCACCACGGAACCAACATGATCAATTAAACCCTAAGCATGATCAATTAAACCGTATTATGGTTGTGCCATGGTAGATTTGAAGCTGCAAACCGGAGAAATGATATTTAGCATCAATTGTTTGCTTCGAACTAAGAACTAAATTCTAAGAGCTGAAAAGAAAGTAGAGTAACCAAGTTAAGATCTATTTTCTGGTTGAGATCAAAAAGTTGAGGAGATATGAAGTGCCACCTCTCTTGCGGCGCCGTGTAGGCATTGGGGGTGCGATGGCTGCCGGTGGCGTTGAAGCAGATCTGCGATGGTAGACGGGTGCTTCGGGGGATAAGTCCCGTTGCGGTGGAAGAGAAGGTCGTGTGAGCGGCCCCGGCAAAGAGGACGACGGCACCGATGAAGCGAGAGGACGCGATGCAAGGCTATTGGTCCGTCGCCGTGGATGAGAAACGTCCATCTCTAGCAGTGGACGATGCAGTCTTGGTAGGCGCTCCGGCATGGTGGAGGACAGTGGCGATGGATGTGGTGGAAGACGGCGGCAATGGATGGGGTGGCGGATGGAGGCTGGTGTGGGGATGGGGTGTTCTAGCGCGGATGGTGTATGAATGGGAAAATGGAGGGAGAGGTACGGGGAACCATGTTTTTGGGACGCGCCTGTCTAAAATATGGGAAAGTTACAAACTTAGCCCCCATTTAAAATTTGGACGTCTTGTCGGTTGGGGATAGGACGGTAATCTCGCATCTCGCCAATATTTGCCCAGAGCGATTTCGGGTAAGGAGAGGGTGGTTGGCACCCATGGTTGGTGCCTAGGGTGTATGAACGGGGCTGACAGGTAGGGCGGTTGTGTCATGTCTGAGTGAAGTTACAAACCTGCCCCTATTGAAAATATTTGCCTACATCGATTTCGGCTGAGTCGAGTTTGTTTTGCCGCCCACCGTGTATGGATGGGGAATGGAGGGAGAAACAGTGGTATTTTGGACGATCTTGAATCAAATGTGTTTTGCCGCCCATGTTTGACGCCCACCGTGTTGGAATGGGCTCAGAGGCGGTCGTGTCACGTCTAATTGAAGTTACTAACCTACCCCTATTTATAGCAGTGGAAATCGGGCCGATGGATTGTCCGTGTAATGGGTAGACAGTAATTTCCATCTCCCAAACACTTGGCTTCGGGCAGCCGACGTGGGAGTAGACATTTTGCAGCTTCTTTCGAATTTTGGGACAATAAGCATCCACGTTTACCCTGGCAACTAAATTCAAATCCATTTTGTATTCCTATATGAATCTTTATAAATCGTTCTATGTGTTTTTATATATCTTCGAAAGGACGACAAAGATGTATTCCACTGTCATATATGAATATGGTTTACAAATGCCGATACTCAAATTCAGAAACTAGTATCCAGTTTAAGGTGAATTCGAATATTTGGAACACTTCATGTCCAACTCAAATGTCACACGCAGCATAATGTGTACTCCCATTTAGATATGTATACAAGTGATGTATCAAGATTCAAATACCGAGTCAATCAACCAAGAATGTACAGAACTAACAGACATATAAACACTTATAGAGTATATGAATCAATAATATCAACTAACATACATAAGCCAGGCCGCTGTACTTTTTTTTTGGCTACAACAGCATCTTTTTTTTAGCCAGCATCTTGGCCCTTTCCGATGCGTGCCACTTATGGTGCATCTACACTACTACTATTGCTGAATGCACATTCAGCCCGATTGGCATATTTGTAGGTCTGGCACAGCAATCCAAATGAAATGTATCCGAGTCTTATCAATTAATACAGACTTGTGCTCAAATAAAATTACAAACCAAAAAACAAAAACAAAATTATTACATGATCTCTAAAACAAATGGTTTGATTGATTACATGAACAGACAACACAAAGGTTATTCAACTATGGAAAGAACATTTCACCTATGATTTACCAAGTAGGAATTTAATTTCCTTTTTTCCTTCGGGCCTTAACAATCTAGTCAGTCTCAGCTTGCTTTGTTTTGAAATCCACCAAATATTTAATGGTTTTCTTGAGTACTGCTTGTGATTGTGCAGTTTGCTTCCTCAACATGTCAACTTCATCTCTAAGTGCAGAAGCAGAATCTCTTTCTACCACTAGTTTAGTCTCTAGAGCATCAGCAGTTGGCAATTCGTAATGCACGATTGGGCCGGTGCCACTGCTGTGGGATGATGCAACGTCCATGGGGACCTTGCTATTTGATCTTGGGCTAACCTGTTTTGCCATTAAAGTTCCGATTGGATTCAGAAAAGTTGAAGTTAGCAAAACATCTCAACTGGGAGTTATAACAGCAAACCAGTTAAACAAACAAGGAATTAAAGAGTTTCAATTGGATGCTGAAAAGTACTCCCTCCGTCCCATAATGTAAGACGTATTTTAACACTATGCTAGTGTCAAAAAATGTCCTATATTATGGGACGGAGGGAGTAGTTATTAACATCATTGTAACCCGCTATTGCAGCAGCAAAGCAGTTAAACAAACAAGTAGATATTTAAGTTAAGGCAAACAGTTAATTTTTAACAGTAAGTATCAAACACATAGATAGGCGCAGTCTACAATATGATTAACAGGTTGTGCCATTATGTAATCAGTAGCAAACTAAATTAAGCCAAGCAACATAATTAAACAATTTTGCAATAAGTGGCTAACTAAAATTCCGAGAAGCAGGTAACTGAACTTACGCTAGTTCTTTGTACAGGCACACTGCAACTTTTTTCGCTTACAAGGTTGTACAAAGGAGTCCATGGCATCAATTGCTTGGATACGCAGTCCCAATACTTCTTTCTTTCCACACTGCATGGGTAAGTCGAATGGTTAATCTGGTAAGATGGTGCATCCTTGATATGTTATATGAGGACGTGTAGTCAGACTAGTTGTAGCCAAACACATCACACTGGCTTTTACTGTATATTTCATGCGATTACTTTTGGCATATCGATAACTAAGCAATCTACAATAGGATGAAAAGACTGGCATTCTTCACATTATTGGCGAACTCAGTTCATAGAAACAAGCAATTCAACCATTCTGTGGGTAAATCAAAAGCGCCACTGGAATATTTTTCACTATCCAATCATACACGCAAAAAGGGGCGACGCCACCATAGGGGCTGGTATGGGCGGCTGCCTCAGGTGGCTGGAAAGTGTGCACCTAGTTTGAGTCGTCCAGGTTGGCCCATGCTAGTTTTGTTCGTCCCAACGCACGAGCAGGCAATGTAAAAAATGAAGAAAAATGTTTCAATTTGGATGGGCCAATAACATAAGTGCAAGGCAGGCCCTATAGCAGGCTTGCGGCCCAAACGAGCGCCTCCCATATCGATAGACGGCAGGAAAAATCCCAATTCATTCGCTCCAGCCTCCAGTCTGGTTTGCTCCTAACCTAGCCGCCGTTGGACAGACCGACACAGCACTTCCTCACGCTCGTTGGAGGGCGGTCGTCGGGCTTCAAGCGAACGGAAGGACAAGAAGATGAATATCCAACCCTGGGTGTAGCCTGCGTGGGAGGCAGCGGCGGCAGTACGGGCATGGCATCGAGCTTGCGCAAACGGACAGTCGCAGCTTGCAAGAGTAGCATGCGCAACGAGCAGGTACGTCACATCCCTGATTATATCTAATTCAACTCTTCAATTTCTGGCCAATAGTTAAACCTGATGATGTTGTAAAACTGCTTGTATGTAGGGAATCTATGAGAATGAAACCAATTTCTACTTATTTTATAATTCCCCCAATCAATACTGAACTGACTAAATCTGATGTATCTAATCAAGTTTCCGGTGCAAACATACAAGATCATGTTGTTCTTGAGCCTGAAGTGTCTAATGAACAGACTGCTAAGGAAGGATTTGATGCAAACATTTTACATGCTCCTGGTGATGAACATATAGTGTCTAACGAGGGATCTAATGCAAGCATTTTGCAAGCTCATTGAAGGATTTAGTGTCTAATGATGATCTACTATGTTGAGAGAGACAGAGATTTGCAGGCATTGATGACAAGCAAATTATAGTGCATTTTCATAGCTTGAGGAAACGTCGAGGCCATCTACCAGAAAGTCCCCGTATCATGACAACATAGCATAAATAATTTTCTAATCTGTTGTTTGAAACTATTGGCATACTTGTGCAGGATAGATATATTGATATGCAGTCTGCGCACTAGTTATACGTGCAATTACACTTTGATATTTTCAGCCAGAGAACGAATAATTCAGGCAGGTACAGACCATGTTTGTAGTCCTTGTACACCATGTTGCATTTTGTGTTTTTTGGTGCTTGCATCATTTAGTGTTTATAATCTGAACTACTTTGGATCATTAGCTGGTTTTCAAAGTGCATGTAGCTTCACATTTCTCAAGCTATATCGATTTCCGAAGTGCAAGTGCCTTCGTATTTTTTAAGTTAAATGTTCGCCCCTGGTAACTTGAATTCGTGGATCAGCCACTGCACACAAATCATACACGAATGCCAGTACTAATTAAATGAAATGTAGGGACTTACGGTAGCTCGTTGTACAGGCTCGCTGCAGCTCTGCTTGCGCTTGGGATGTTCCATGTACAAGTCCATGTTACCACTTGCTTGGATGTGCAGGCCTTGTGCTCCTTGCATCCCCCTCTGCATTTTTGACACGGCGAATGGTTGATCAAATAAGAGGAATCGACCTTGATATTGTACCGGAGGACAGATACTTACAAGGTTATACGGGTGTGCAGGATGTGTACCAGATCCCGTAGCCCCGTCATGCTTTGCTAAAAATGGATTTGCTTGTTTTAGATGATATCTCCAGAAGAAATAAGAGTTAAAGTCAGAATTGCATAGGCCTGTAAGCTAAGAGAGCAGTGAAAGGATATCCAAACATCGTCGGAACAGTGCACAAGGGAGTGATGTGTGGATACCTAGTTCGGGCCGGCGTTTGGGCATGCTCGCCTACCTAGAGTGTGGGTCACTTCAGAGCCGTTGAGGGTGATGCGCTGGCGTTGGCTGGCCGTGCACAGATGCAGATCTTGAGTGGCAGCAGAGCGCTACGATGCGATGGACGAGACTGTTGGTGAAGCCTCAACAACATCGGGGGGCGGAGGTGCGACGATGTGCTCGGTGAAGTAGCCCCGGTGAGCTGGGAGACGGCGTCGGTGAAGCGCACCTGATGCGGTGGAACTCGGTGTCTATGAGGCACGTCGGTTGCGACGGCCGACATTGTCGGTGGACCACCCGGTGCGGCGGACGAGGGCGTAGATGAGGTAGCTCCGGTGCAGTGGTGAAGTGCTTCCATCGTCTTCGTCATTGTCATCCGGCACAGAGTTGGGGAATGGTGGGGAAAGAGACGAGACGAGGGGCGATTCGAGGGATGGCAGAGAATTAGGGATTTGGGCAATCTGGGCACGGAAGGGGACGGTGGAGAAGAGAGATTTTGCAGGGTCGGAATTGGGGCCGCCAGATATTTCAATCCGAAACGTGGAAGCGCGAACTTATATTGTCGTCGTCCTTTTTTTGGGGGCGAGGGGGGTGGGTGGCTGGGTGCTACGCGTCCGTCCGACACACGCGACCACCCCGACAGGCCTCGCTTCGGTGCCTTAAGGCACCTGCCTTTGTGCCCATGACATGTGGGCCCAACAGGTGGCTGGCCCACATGTCAGTCACCCAAGGGCTGTTGCCTTTAAGGCACCGAAGCAGCATCCACCCCGACACGACCCTGGTCTGCCTGGTGCGCCTACATTTGAGAGTGCAAACGAATCTTCTTTCATTTGCAAACGAATCCGTATGTATTACCATGCCCGTGTTTTCCTTGCAATATTAGTCATTCGAAACGAGATACTCCATCCGTTCACTTCTGTAAGTTGTTTCAGACAACTTAAAATGAACTGTTTTGCACATTGTCTGAACTGTCTTCAAGATCTTATAAAAGTGAACATAGGGAGTACTATAAATTAATTAATGAGGAGTTATTTGAAAAAAATCGAAACGGTACCCACGCTAACGTGGATTAGAGTGTGTCACATAATTAGTTATTTGAATTAGAGTGTGTGTCACGTAGTTAGTTCTCTGAGTTAGAGTGTGTGTCACGTAGCGATCTCCAATTCTAACGTGGATTTCACATTTCACTATATCCACGCTACTTTTTTAATACAAATTCATATGTATATGATGAACACCATGGTAGTGAGAAAACTTTTGGATGGATTCAAACATATGACCTACAAAATAGCACAACAAATTGATCCAATGTCAACTTTTTGAAACTTTGTATGTCACGAATTCGAAATAATTACCCGTATGCCTGGTCCTCGTTTCAAATCTTACAATGTACACCGAATTGAAACATTGATATTAAGTATCGTACTATGTACATTCAAATGTTGT